>NW_007257977.1:620707-692527 GCF_000164805.1 Carlito syrichta | reverse complement strand
CCTTCAAAGTGAGGGAAGGTCCGTCAACAGGATCCATGGGGCTTTGCCTCCGTCATGGCCTCATTTGACTGGGGCCTTGCTCCCAGCCAGCGTTTTTCCTGTTTTCAGGTCCCTCTTACCTTACTTTTACTAGTGATTGCGGCTCCCGACAAGTCTGGGCCACTGAGTGAGACTCCAACTCAAAAAAAAAAAAAAAAAAAATCCCACTTGTCTATCTTATCTCTTATGACTTGGGTACTTGGGGTTTTGATCAGGAATTGGTTGCCAGTTCCAATTTCCATAAGGATGTCTCTTGCGTTTTCTAAGATTCTTATAGTTTGAGGTTTTATGTTTAGGTCTTTGATTCACTTAGAGTTGATTTTTGTGTATAGTGATAGGTAGGGGTCCTGTTTCAATCTTCTGAATGTGGTCAGCCAGTTTTCCAAGCACCACTTACTGAATAGGTTTTCCTCATCCCACTGGTTGTTAACGGAGGCTTTGTCGAAGATGAATTGGTTGAGAAATTGAGGTTTGGTTTCCAGAATCTCTATCCTGTTCTATCGGTCCATATGCCTATTCTTGTATCAATACCAGGCTGTGTTGATTATTGTAGCCTGATACCTCCCACTTTGATTCTTTTGCTAAGGATTGTTTTGGCTATTCGTGGTCATTTGTGTGTCATATGAACTCCTGTATTGTCATTTCCAGGTCTGAAAAGAATGATGTTGGCAATTTAATGGGTATTGGGTTGAATCTGTAGATTGCCTTAGGTAGAATGGACATCTTAACGATGTTGATTCTTTCCATCCATGAGCATGGAATATTTTTCCATTTGTTTGTGTCTTCTTGGATTTCTCTGAGTGGTGTTTTGTAGTTTTCATTGTAAAGGTCTTTCACTTCTCTGGTTAGGAAGATGCCGAAGTATTTCTGTGTGTGTGTGTGTGTGTGTGTGTGTGTGTGTGTGTGTGTGTCTATTGTGAATGGGATTGTGCTTTTTATTTGGTTTTCTGCCTCCTTGTTGTTGGTATATAAGAATGCAACTGTCTTTTGCACATTTATTTTGTACCCCAAGACTTTGGCAAAGTCCTTTATCAGTGAAAGCAAATTTTTGACAGATTCTCTTGGGTTTTCAAGGTATAGGATCATATCATCAGCAAAGAGAGATAACTTAACTTCCTCTTTTCCTATTTGGAACCCCTGATTTCCGTCTCTTGTCTAATTGCTTTAGCTAGGACTTTCAACACTATGTTGAACAAGAGGGGTAGGAGTGGCCAGCCTTATCTTGTTCCAGTTTTCAGGATAAATGTTTCCAGTTTCTGTCCATTTAGCAATATGCTGGCTGTGGGTTTTTTGTAGACAGTGCTTACTGTTTTGAGGTATGTTCTTTCTATGCCTAGGTATTTGAGGGTTTTTATCAAGAAGTGATGCTGGATTTCATCAAAAGTTTACAATTAAAGAAATTTTAGAGTAAGTCATTGCTAAAGTTCCTCCTAACTCTAAATTATAATATATAAGACAAAAGAGATAAAGTTTTCTGGGGGAAAAATATAAAACTTAGAAAAGTAATCACCTAAATGTTTATCAAGAAGATGACCAAGAATTGAGTTTAACTCCATTCAACAAAATACTTTACCATGCAGAAGGTACTATCCTTTACATTATATAAGATGCAGAGTAAGATGATGTTCCTAATTTTAAAGACCTTATAATCTAGGAAGTGGAAAACACAAATCTATAAATAATTATAATTACAGATACAAATGCTACTTAAAAATTACAAACAAAATCTTTTCTTAAATGTGTAGAATTTTAAGCCTGGACATATAAAATATTCTTTTACTCAGTGACCTATCACAGAAACAAAGAACAGAGTACCATATATTCTCACTCATAAGTGGACAATTATCATACTATTACAAGAAAGGGATTTGGCAGTAGTGGGAAACTGCCAGGGGAGGGGGGCACACATCATCAACAAGGGTACCTGCATAATGAATATGTGTATACCTGACCCTGAATGGTACCCCACATCTTTAAAATTAAAAGTTAAAAAAAATTCTTGATGAGATCCTTACTAAAATATTGGATCTTAAAAAAAATCAAATATTTTTGGAATCTAAGTGATAAAATATAAAATTTTCTGTACTATCTCAAGTTGGCTAATGGGGCTACTTTCACTCTATTTACAGGTGCTGTGGAGAGGGTGAAGAAAATTCGAGACTATGCTTTTGTGCACTTCAGTAACCGAGAAGATGCAGTTGAAGCTATGAAAGCTTTAAATGGGAAGGTAATATAGGACAAAGAAAAAATATGTACAGATTACATCCCATTTTGGTGTGGACACTCTATTCAAAAGAGCAATTCTGCAAGTCTATCTCATTCCAGCTTTCTTCTTCTCTGATATACATGCCTTAGTCCATTTACGATGCACAAAAGAGAAGTGATAGAAAATGGAGAATGAAGATGTGCCTAATATGTCCAACTGTACCTCTCAATTTTTCTTATTTGAACAAATTACTAGTCATCCATTTCCTTAGAAAGAAGAGACTGGAGTAGATTGTTTCAATTTACCCAATTCTAATTTTCTCTCATTACTGCAAAGAAATTATCACCATTGTGGTACAGTATTTTAGAGAATGATGATCAGAAGAGATGTTAACAAGGCTGTTATTATGCCTTCAGAATTTGATCTACCTGGAATGCTTAGAATCTCTCACCTTGCCAAGTGTAGAGTCTGGGGGAAAAACTAGCTTCTATGTCCTTACTACTGATTTGTCTGCAGAAGCCAATATAATATTTACATATCAAGCCAATAGACATTAAAAAACCTTCCACAGACCACTTATCATGCCAATAATGTCTGGGATACAGAAAGAATCAAACCAAAGATGCATGTCAAAGAGCTAAAAGTCTGTCGGAGAAATAAGACAAGTATACCAACACCAATGCAAAATACAGGCTGGTAAGTATCATAAAAAGACATAAAAGTGATAAGAAAGATCAGTGGAAGAAATAGATTATAAGGAATCAGATAATCTTAACTGATATGAAAAGATAATCTGTATGAGAAGCCATAAAAATTTGATATAATTTCAAAAGACAAAACATGGAAAGGAGAGGCAGTCTTAGGGACACAGAATTTGGAAAAAACAATATAACATTGGGGGTTGGTCACAGTGACTCAGGCCTGTAATCCCAGCACTTTGGGAGATCAAAGCAGGATAACTGCCTGAGCCAAGGATTTTAGACCAGCCTGAGCAACATAGCAAGACCCTATCTCTACAAAAACTCAAAAAATTAGCTGGGCATGATGGCACACCTGTAGTCCCAACTACTCAGGAGACTGATGCAGAAGGATTGCCTGAGCCCAGGAGGTCGAGGATGTGGTGAGCTATGATCATGCCGCTGTACTTCAACCGGCCATCAGATTGAGACCCCCAACTCAAAAATAATAACAAGAAGACAAAATTGGGGGGTGGTAAAGTGCAGAGAAATTTGGTTGGAACATATGCACATGGGCTGTTTTGTCTGTTGGGTCTTGCATCAGTCAGATTCTCAATAGAAAACAGATGGCAAAGGAATTAATTACAAATGCATGAGCTAGGAGTAGAGAAATCAAAAGAGAGTGCAGGAACCTGGGGATCACAGCATTTCTGGAGTCAAAGGGACAAAGGGCTGGAAAATTGATAGAAATCCTGAAAGGAAAGAGGGTTGTGTAGAACAGGACTCTCTTAGAGAAGAAGTGATCTTATTAAGGGACACAGCCAACCCAAGGTAACCTCTCAAAGAGGGAGCCAGAAGACTAAATGCCTCAAACTCACTGCTGTCTCTTTTTCCAGTCTCCTACCAGTGTTCCCTATTGACAAAATCCAATCATAATCCAGAAGATTTAAGAACCCTACAGAGGACGCCATGTGCAATGGCTTCCCAGAGCATAGAGCAGGCCAAAGTCAGTGGGGAGTAGAAATGGAGGGCAAAGGGAGAATCTCTCACCCTGGGTTCTTCAGACACATGGGGCCTCTGGCATATGAGCTCCTCGGGGACCTATTCAAACTTAAAAATGTTTAAATAGGAAGGAAAAAACTACTGAGTCTGAACTACTAAAAGAAAACTGCAAAACAAAAACTAGTACATATTTAAATTCATTTCTATGAAGTAAACATTATTTCATCTCCATTGATTATTACATTTAGTATCATAAAAAATGTTATTACTTTAAAAACTATTTGGTAAGTTAGATTTTCTCTATTTAAAACATTTCTGAGTATACATTATAATTGCAGACAAGAAACGACCAATCATAAATTAAATGCTAAATAATTACAGTGGGATAATTATAATGGAAACTATTCCAATTATTCCCAACTTTTACAGTTAGATATTTTTATAGCAATGCTTATATATATAGCTAAATATATATTTAATGTTATATTTTACTCTAATACAGTATGAAAAAAATTAAAAGTAAAATTTCCTAGGACCAATGAAGACTTTTTAATATATATAGATATTTATATCTAATTTATTGAACAAGGTGAGACTTAGAAGTTTTTTTGTGCGTAGAGTAATGATCCCATTTACAATTTAGGGAAATTAAACTAGTAAGAATTCACTTTTTATAGAGGCGAGAGAAAGATGTAATGGAAACTGGTTATAAAGCTATTACAGTCACCAAAATGGTACAAAATGAGGGCTTGAATTAAGGTGGGAATGGAATGTAGGAGAGAGCTCCACATAGAACTATGGGGGAAGAATTCAAAGTACCCAGAAAGTGAATGGAGATAGGAGTGAAACAGAACAAGTCATCAGAAGTTTTCAGTATGGTAGACAATTAGGGGAAGACAAGAGGGGTAGACAGGAGGGGAAGCCTAGTTGTAGAGAAATGTGACAAACAGCTTTGGACATGACTATTCATTTATTCTGCAAATATTATTGAAATTATGTGAAGTGAAATATATTTTGTTAGACTTGGGTTAATAAGATATTGTGCTAGCTCTTTAAATATCTAAACCAAATAACTAAAATACAATATTGATTTTAAAATGCTCTTGGATGGAGCAGAGGAATGCAGAACAAAATCTTTTACAATAAGAAATCTGACTCTGCAATAAAGGATCATTCTATTCAAGACATCTCTTGATATACAAGTACCTATCAGCAGAGGCCTATTTGGGTTTCTCATCTTCCTCAAAGCAGGACTGAAGACAAAGAATCTTATATCCAAGACCACCTATATTTTCAATATTCCAAGTCTATTTTTTCTAATTACACCAATACCAATTTAAGATTGTTGACTATCAGCCGGATTCAGTCTATATCCCAGTGTGTTCTATTTTACTCATTTGACACTGGCTCCTGCTACTATAAAGCAAGGTAAATACAAGACACTAGGGACAAATTGCCCCAGAGGCTGACCAAAATGGTTAAGATGACCATGAAGCACAAGCTTTGTCTAGCAGACTTCAATAATCCAGGAACCAATGAGGTCCTGATTAAATTGGAGGGTAAGAGTGCTCACTCAACTGCTGTGAACAGGAATGTTTGCAGAAACACTTTGTATTATCTTCTTTCTTTATAACAGAGGCTCATCATATTCTTATATAAAAAAACCACAAATGCGTTCTCACACAAATGCTTTCTGACATTTTGTTCCTTTGATAAGAAATATATCAAACTATCAAGAATTTGTTGAGAGCCATCCTTTCTTTCTTGTGTAGGCAAGCAATACTGAGAAATTAGCTACACGTGTAGATCTACACTCAGCCGTGATCGTGAACATCTGGGAGCTGTTCATGATCTCAAAAATTTGTGTCAGAGAAGATCTACTCTAATAATTCTTGAAGACAAGTTTTAAGTGGTGTATGATTTTGAGAAACCTCAACATTTCTCCCCTCCCCTTCCCTACTCCCCATTCCCCACCATCCCTGTTTATCAGTTCCCAACTGTTTAACTGATCAAAGGGTTACTTCACAAGGAACTATCCGTAGGAAACAATGTGATAGGCTCACAGATTTCTTATCCTTGGGTAGGGCTGTGCTTATACCTGTCTTCTTCTCTGGTGAAAACTTACTTTTGTAACTGATCTAAAGAGTAAACATTTCATTGGTTGTCAGCTGAAAAGACCTGATTGAGTTGCCCATGCCAAAGTGCTAGTAATTGATAAGATCTCTTTGTTGGTTTCCTTTCACCTTCATCTTACTGTGCTATGTAGTGGAGATTAAATTCCATCCATAATGAACCTAAAACTTCTGTAATCATATAATTCTTTGCCATGTACTTTAAAACCTATATATTACATAACTTAAAAATTCCAGAACTTTCTGCCTCAGTGATATATCCAGATTATAAATGTATAGCCAATATGCCAGTGGCCAGTATGTCACTGTCAAACCTGTTGGCATCTTGTACAACAACTTATCAACAAAACCAAAAAGAAAATTCAACTGACATACAAACACAAACCTATAGAGGGACAAGATACAAATTGAAAAAGTCAGCAAATATACAGCAATTAGTCTGACACCTAGAAAGAAACAGGTTATTAGAACTCAGTCATACTCAGTTGTCTCCCTATTATCTCATGCTGCTTTTTTCTTGCTCTCTTCAACAGGTGCTGGATGGTTCCCCCATTGAAGTGACTCTAGCCAAACCAGTGGACAAAGATAGTTATGTTAGGTACACCCGAGGCACAGGTGGAAGGGGCACCATGCTGCAAGGAGACTACACCTACTCTTTGGGCCATGTTTATGATCCCACCACAACCTACCTTGGAGCGCCTGTCTTCTATGCCCCCCAGGCCTATGCAGCAATTCCCAGTCTTCATTTCCCAGCCACGAAAGGACACCTCAGCAATAGGGCCGTCATCCGAGCCCCCTCTGTTAGAGGTAACACCAGTCAGCTCTTGCCTTAGATGAACCCTAAGATTTCAAATGACTTGAACTGCAATAGCCTTAGGCAAATTGGATGGGACTGCTGAGAGAAAAGCACAGAAAAATGGTTTATTAAAAATCAAGATACTATATCAACAGTTTTCCTTTCATAGGAATCTTTTTCACATGACAACTGGTTATTGAAAAAAATTTGGTCAACTCATAGTGCACATGGGTTTAGTGCACAAATTAGATCCTTACATGAGCCCATAAAATTTGCACAAACTAGAACCCTCTTCCACAATTGTTAGCTTCTTTCATATCAGTAGACTACCATCTTGCAGTCGTCTATGACTCATTACAACACTTCCAGGAGAGAGCAGTATGATTCAATGGAAACCAATTACTTCAAATGCAAAAACAATTCAAGGCACATGTGTACTTGATGGTAACTCAGTAGCATCATCCTTACATATAAATCACAATTTATTATAAAAATTGTCTAAGAGACATGAGACATTCTTATCTGACTTCCCCCAAGAAATATATGTTAAACCTATTGAAAAACCAAACGAGTAAAAAGATCAATTTATTTATTTAGTACATGGGGAACAAGATAAATCTCAAATAGCAAAAATTCAATTTTACTGCCAGATAATAAATGTTTAATGTTTGAATCCTGCAAGAATTTTAAATGTTCAAGACGTTTTCCAAGGTCAGTTATTTAAAGCAATCTAGAAAATAAGGAAAGCATTTTTTATTTCTAAGAAACTAGTTTGTCTCTGCCTTTTGGGCTCCTTCAGACTGGTTTTTCTAGGATGTGCCTAATGCCAGTAGAATCCCAATTCTAGCTTTCAAATATGACACCAAAGCAATTTAACAAGCAAGCTCTGTATGTAAATCTATTGCTGGGTTTGACTTAGAAGCAAAAGGGCACATCCAAATTGCTGTAAAAATAGTTATCTTACTATGTTTTACACGATTAATTGACCATTCTAGGAGGTCTAGTCTTCAACAGCCTTAAAATTCTGTACTCATAATATAATAATACCCCCAAAAATTGTAATGCAAAAGAAATCATTAAGATTTCCTTTAAGATAACATGTCCATATGATGATATATTATGTCTTTGAAACAGTATGCATTTGTAATGTAAAAATCACATCATTAACCAACCTGCACATTAAATACAAGTTGTCAACCAGTTGTGATGTAGAAAAAAAAAAAAACTCCACTCTAAGAGGAAAAAATGCCTGTCGTATAACAAGAAAGGAATCAATGAATCATATTCATGGATGAAAGATAATCAATTTAATTTCTCATCTTTTTATGCCACAATAGGAAATCAAAGTAGCAACATGGCAAAACAAAAATTAAAAGGAATCTATGCATGAAACTCAATGGAAATTTAAGCCTCACATTGACAGAACATGAAAGAGGATGGTGAATTCTAAAGCATGTTTTCTAAATGTTCGTTTTCCAATAAGTCATTGTGAATTGGAAAACTGATGAAGCTAGAATTCATTTCTGAGTTACTGATCAGTGACAGTCTCTATGCAAGACTGATTTCAATACCAATGGTTATATTACATTGGAATGTTTCATAAACACATTCCCAGCCTTTATTAGTCTACAGAAAATGTAAACAAAAGGTTAACTGAAGACAGAAATTGCAAAATTTCTCTCTGTGCCAAAATTTTTAATTGCTAACATACTTATCAACAAATAGCTGTGATGGTATGTCTTACTTCCCCACATGACTCTTGAAAGAGAGAGAAAGAGAGGGAGAGAGACCAATGTTGAACTTTTTGTTGAGTTTCATTACATGAGAATCCTAGAGTATCTTACTATCTTCAGGGCAATAATCAATGTGACTTGGGCTAACTTTTCCATTACAGTAAGATTCAGGGTGATTTTCTGGTGGTTTGATTCAGTTTAACGCCTTCTTACATTCCTAGAAATTTACATGAATGTACCTGTAGGGGCTGCGGGAGTGAGAGGACTGGGCGGACGTGGCTATCTGGCATACACAGGCCTGGGTCGTGGATACCAGGTGAAAGGAGATAAGAGAGAAGACAAACTCTATGACATTTTACCTGGGATGGATCTCGTCCCAATGAATCCAGTCACTTTAAAACCCCAAGGAATCAAACTTGCCCCCCAGGTAGGTAATGTTATTCCAGGGATAATTTCTTTAAGTTGGGCCAGTGATCCCCATTTACCTTTCATCAAACAATTTGACTTGATGCCTACTTAAGCTATTGGGCTTTTTTCTTGTAATAGATAAAGTGTTCAGTCAAGACAGTGTACTTTGAAGGAATGCTCAGCATTATAGGCGCTTTCATTTTTTTAATCATAAAGCTTAAAACCTTAAATAATCTTCCACTGAATGCAAAGAACCCAAGCGCTATTAAGAATTATCAACCAATACCTTAAATGAAAATAAAAAGAGGCGAAGACCTCGCCTCAGAATAAATGCCCATCACATGTGAACCAGCTTGATTGCCAAATGAAGAGTATTTACAACAGGGAACCCAGAATAGACCATTTAGGACATCTTTTCTTGGAAACACAATGTCTAAGAGAAAACTCCATCATGATATCTAGGTAAATCTTTAGGAGGTGTCATCAGTCATATCAAAGTAAGTCTTCTGCAACGGTCATATTTGGGCAGTGGCATTATGGCGAATCTTTATTGCTTGCATTTGACAATTCTAAGTTTCCATGTTTCTGCATGAGTCTGTGATTTTTATTATTGGAAAATTAAAAGTTATAAAAGTTGTTCCAGTATGGAAACTGAATGCTAGGGTTAAAAATAAAAGAGGATCTATGTTAACCCTTAAACTATTCCCTGTGGGAGTGCTGATCTCTCTAAAATACACTTTGGCTGAATAATCAGGGTTATAGTGTGTGTATCCTGATGGAAAAGTCACTACTCCCATTCCAAAGGTATAAGCCCCAGATTTATGAAAATAACCCTTAGGAGTCCAATGAAGAAGAAAACTTGGTTTTCTAAAAGCTCATCGTGGGTATTGTTTTTAATTTTTTTGGTGGTATTAATGGCTTTCTCTTACCAAAAAAAATTCTTAATCTAAGGTTTTTGCTAACCTTATCCAGGCAATTTTTTTAAAAAAAGCATGCCTATCAAAGTGCAATCATGTGTTTGTTAAAAAAAAAAAAAAATCATTTGGTTTCCCTTATACATCGTGTATTGTCTTAAGTACTAGAGATGTAAAAGTGAATATAACAAAATCTTTATCATAAAAAATTGCAAGGCAGTCCAGTGAGGGAATACTGACACATAAACAGATATTTATAATAAAATCTGGTAAGGGATGTGATAAAGCTTGCTCAGGAAATACAAAAAAAAAAACTAATCTCCCTTGGGTTAAAACCCAAAATAAAGAATCTAGTTAAAGTACTCAAATATCTATAAATCTTTTTTTTAAACTGAAAAAATAACAATCATCACAAATTCTGTTTAACAGTTCTAAGTGCTGCTGTAGTCTGACATCTCTTCTTTTTACATGAAACTCAGGTCAGACATGAATATGTGAGTAACGATATCTATCAACTAATGAAAGCTCTTTAATTTTTCTCTGAATTTCTACAACCATGGCTAAAAATTAAAGACCATGCCATTCCCAAACCAGCATAGATGGAGCCTTAACAAACTCAAAGTAGTGTTATAAACTTCTAGCCAGAAATGCAGAACAAAGAGTATGATCTTGCAAAGTCAGCAGTGAGAAGTGGTGCCCCCTTAGCCTGTGTTTGCTCACCTGGCATGAACAGGCACAATATCTGCCAGCAAAAGCTTATAAATTACTGCCCAGAACTGTAGGAAATGCTTTGTAGATGACAAGAGATGCTATGAAATGAGAGTATTCAAAAGAAAAGGTTGGCCAGGTACCATATCTCATGCTTATAATCCTGGCACCTTGGGAGGCTAAAGCAGAAGGATTGCTTGAGCCCAAAAGTTCAAGACCAGCCTGAGCAACATGGAGGGATCCTGATCTACAAAAAACCAAAAAATTAGCTGGGCATGGTGGCACATGTCTGTAGTCCTAGCTACTTGGGAGGCTGAGGTGTGAGGATCACCTGAGCCCAGGAGGTAGAGGATGAGGTAAACTGTGATCATGCCACTGCACTCCAGCCTGAGCAACAGAGTAAGACCCTGACACACACACACATATACACATACACGCGCGCGCGCACACACACATACACGGACATGAAAGAAAAGAGAGAGAGAGAAAGTTAACAAAGAAATTAGGAGCAATTAACAAATTAATAAACTGGAAAATGTCATGCTACTGCAACTGGGTTAGTGTTAGAACAAATGAGATAAGAAACTCCAGAGATGTAGTACTGGGGCATTGTTCTGTCTCACAATGATTTTCTCAGCCGTGTGCCCTGTTGTGCACAGTATACTGAATCTGCTGACTTAAAAGAACATCAGTATCTCTGGGCCACCAAAAATGGCTTCAGGAAGAAGAAAATATGAGTCTTTAGAAAAGATTCAGCCTGGAGTAATTACAAAAGGAAAAAAAAAATGCAAGAGGATGCTAAAAAGCAGATTGTTACAAAAATAGCCAGAAGTGGTGTCTTACCAGACAAATTTAAAACAAACAAACAAAGAAAAAACTATGGCTCAAGCCTGTAATCCCAGCACTTTGGGAGACTGAGACGAGAGTATTGCCTGAGTCCAGGGGCTCGAGACCTAGCCTGGGCAACATGGAGAGACCTCATCTCTACAATAAATCAAAAAAATTAACCAGGCATGGTGGCGCACGCCTGTAATTCCAGCTACTTGGAAGGCTGAGGTAGAAGGATTGCCTGAGCCCAGCAGGTCGAGGCTGCAGTGGCCATGAGCGTGCCACTGCACTCCAGCCTAGGTGACAGAGTAAGACTCCAATTCAAAAGAAAAAACTGTCAACCCCCATCTATGCATGCTTATCAATAAATACTAACTCATTAAACTTTTAACTCTGTTTTTATTGAAAATACGAGATTAAAATCCTATGGCAAATGACATGAAGTAAGAATATATTCTTGTATTTTCTTCTCTAATTCATTATAAACAAAGAGATTGAGGTAATAATAAGTAAATATATCCACAGTGTTGGAGTGTCCATTTTAAAAATATAGGATAAATATACTAAACAAATCATAAAATTAAGCTCTTGGTAAAAAGTTATAGCTAATGGACTAAATTAAAAACATTAGAGTAAATGATGTGAAAATGATTTTTATGAACTAAAAGACATAGCATTTTAAATGGAGTTCAAATTGAGTTCATTCTAAATTTTATGAGTCATTAAACCATGAGGCATTTTATATCTTCTCATATTTGCTTAAACTCTGAAGAGTAGAGTTTAAAAACCTGAACACTAGGGAAATAATGCAAATGTGACATTTGAAGGGGAAATCACTTTTTTTTAACTCTTGTAGATATTAGAAGAGATTTGTCAGAAAAATAACTGGGGACAGCCAGTGTACCAGCTGCACTCTGCCATTGGACAAGACCAAAGACAACTATTCTTATACAAAATAACCATTCCTGCTCTGGCCAGCCAGAATCCTGCAATGTGCGTAACTTCTCCAAATTCCTAATCATTTTGATTTTAGGGTAGGATACGTTTGTAAATTAAGTATATTTAGTCACTATCTCAACAAGATAAGCACTCAAGTCTACTCCCTGTTCATTTGTCATTAAATGCAAATACGAGATATATAGTTAGGATGTGCCAGCTCTGAGACTGGCATCTAAAAGCCCCAAAATTTCAGATAAACAATGAAGACTGTGTAGTATCATCAACCAGTGGAAAAGTTGGGAGATGAAAACTATAGCCCATTCTTTTCATGTAGTGCTTAGGTTGCACCATATAAAATTGTCATTTTTAGATATAATAGCACCATGCCCCATCATTTAAATTTTGGACCAAAGATATGACTTCTCTGTTAGTGAATATCACCTCCTGAATTTTATCTCAAAACTATATTTCTATATATTTTAGGAACTACCGTTTTTCATGTGTGCCTTAGCAAACCCATGTAACAAGTTACAACAACTGACCTATGTGTTAGGTCAGTTCACAAATATCCCTACATGTATTCTATATTCAGAAGTTTTAAGCGCAAGGAGAATGAAAAATGCCCACCCAAAATCCCATCATCCAGTGCCTTAGATTTTCTTTTTTTTAAATTTTTCCTTTGGATGGATAAAGATCTACAGTTTATTATTTTATTTTATTTTTAAACATGTAGGGTACTAGTCAGGGTTAGATACATATGTGGTCATCACCTGACTCAGTAGCACCAGTTTTAAAATGCCCACCCTGTGCTTTCCAGCCACCCTTTCACGCCTCCAAAGCTGAGTGCCTATGTGGATGAAGCAAAGACATACGCCGCCGAGTACACCCTGCAGACCCTAGGCATCCCCACTGATGGAGGGGATGCCGCCACCGCTGCTGCCGCCGCTGCTGCTTTTCCAGGTAAGAAAAAATTGTGCCAAAACTGGCACCCTGCAGAAAGTGTTTGGGAAACACTTTTGGTACCATGGACTCATAGAAATGTTTGTAAACCCCACCTACAATAAATTTGACTTGCACCATCTGAGGACCAAAAAGTGGTTGCCAATTAAGTAATCTATTAAAGCATGAAGCCAGAAAATCGACCTGGGCAGCAGCTTGAAGCCACTACATGATCTTGAATGAGTTCACCTGAGTCTGGTTTGCTTTGGTTTTTACTTTTAATGAAAGAGTTTGCGACTATCTATCGATGATGTTTATTTGAGCTCTTGCTGTGTGCTAGGCACTCACCTAAATGCTCAGCAAGCTTTGTTATCTCAGTAATGCTAATGACACCGCTAAGAGTTAGACTCTATCAGAATGCCCATTATACAGAGTGCTAGAAAGATTAAGTAATTTGGGCAACATCAATTAGCTTTTAAGTCATCTTTGAGCTCCCTCCCAATTCCGGTCTTCAATCTGCATAAACTAACTTGATTTTTCAAAGAGATGTGCAGATCACATTTGCCCTAAATTATTTCAAGTCAAAAATTTTGAGTGAGAAAGACAGAGATCATTTTATTATGTGACTAATTAGGGCTCTATTTACCTGCTCTGCAATTTTGGTCTGGGGTATATATGCTGATTGCTTAAAATAAACCCATCTGTGTATCAACAGTGTTTTCAGGGGTCATATTTAAAAGATTTTTCCTCATTTATTTTTTACCATTAGCAAATGCTAATAATTTAAAAATGAATCCTTTAGAAATTAACATTCTTTTTTTTTTTTTGAGTCAGAGTCTTAGTCTCACTCAGGCTGAAGTGCAGTGGCATGATCACGGTTCACTGCAGCCTCCATTTCCTGGGCTCAGGAGATCCTTCCGCCTCAGCCTCCTGAGTAGCTGGGACTACAGGCACACACCATCACACCTGACTAAGGTTTTTTTATTTATTTTTTTGTGGAGACAAGGTCTTGCTGTGTTGCCTAGGCTGGTCTCAAACTCCTGGGCTCAAGCAGTGGTTTTGGCCTCAGCCTCTCAAAGTGCTGAGATTATAGACTTGAGCCACTGCACTCAGCCAGAATCCTTTCAAAATTAAAGGGGACTAGGAAAGAAACTTCTTTAGAAAATTTATTCTCAACAGTTAGTTTGAATAACGAACTCTACTCTTTTTTTAGTAATAAAAGCTTATTTCTATTGAAGAAATTTGTCCTTCTGACTTCTCACTGTGTCAGCGTGTGCCTCTTAATCCCAAATTAGAGAGTTCTAACTATACGTAGAAGCATTCCTATCACCTGATGAGTTCATTTATTGGTCATGAGTAGGTGTGAGAATATCTATATTCTTCACAGCCACAAAACCTAGGGCTTGCTCTCTTTTTTTTCCTCCCTCAAAAATTGTAACTATATCCTCCATTCTGGCAAAGTGAGGCTAAAACTAATCATGCTTTGCACATGAATGTGACCCCAATTCTAGCTTTGTTTCTCTGACGGAACTTGGAGACTTGTGCAGTGCATCCCAGGAGGTTGCCAAGGCAACAGCTGACACTGCAGAGATCTAGGTCCTCCCCGGGCAGTTGGGGCCAGCACCCCTGTGCTTGCTTTTTGCATAACAGGGTGTTTGTATGTCCATTTCCTTGGATCTTATGCCAGAGCTTCTCAGTTCTTAGAGAAAGTCTACCCTTTCTCTGGCAGAAAGCTGCCCCCAAAGACACCTAACTAATGTCCTATAAAATAATGAGCCTCATAATCAATGTTTGTATACCTAACCCTGAATTGTGCCCCACATCTTTACAATAAAAAAAAGAAAAGAAAAGAATGAGCCTCTCTCAGGAGAATTTTAAAGTTTGCTTTCAAACTGGAAAGGATTTGCTTTTACTCGAGAATGTTTTATCTTATTCGTATTTCTACTTGCTCCTGTGAGAAGTTAAAAATATTTAGGGCATAAGAGTCATCTTGGGAATGTCTAAGAATTTGAGAGCCTCTCTTATAACTTTGCTGTGGAGTCAAGCAAAGAACAATAGTCTCCAAGGGAAGAATGTGTTTGAAACACAAATATCCTTGCACTTAACAAATTGGCCAAATTGAAAAAGGAAAATTCAAAAATCCCTAAAGGTGAAATCTATACTACAAACACACGCACACATGCACATTCACACTCACCCAGTTATATTGCTTTCTTACTTTAGAAGTACTGTTTCCAAAATTATGAAAGTAATCGTTAACACATTTCTCATATCCTTGGAAAATGTACCAAACTTCACTAGTGCATTAGTCAGCATTACTGACCAACGTGAATGAGCCAAGAAGTGGATTCAATTTTTTTAAAAAAATAATCCAACTAGCTTCCTGCCACCACTTCCTGAGAAGCCACCAGAAAAAAATCAGTGTGTCTGGGGTTGAGCAGACTTCTGCTGCACAGAAACCAAATGGACTTTAAAAAAAAAAATCAGGCCCCCATTCACTGCTTAAGTGTGTATCTCCCTTTTTCTTGTTATCTTTTACAATTTTGGGATCATCTCAGAAATACTACAGTTTAGTCTAAAATATTAACAAAGAAATATTGCTTTATGTAGTAGCAATTATACTTTTTCAAAAGTGAATATATGCTCATCAACTAAACACACAATACTGAGATGAAAGTATGTAGATGATTTTCTTACCACTCAAACCCTTTGGTTCTCTGAGGAGGAGAACCATCATCAAGGCCTCTGAATATACCAAGCACAGGCTTCATTGGGGGAGAGTAAGAAGAAGGTACTTTTGCCATTCAAGCTTAGTTCTAAATATGGACAGGTTAGGCATTTGCTTTTAAGGTATATTGTAGAAACACACTTAAACGACAGTATTTCTCCTACTGGTCTACCCAGTATGTACACATCCTTCTTGA
The DNA here is from genome assembly GCF_000164805.1 of Carlito syrichta. Lineage (NCBI taxonomy): Eukaryota > Metazoa > Chordata > Mammalia > Primates > Tarsiidae > Carlito > Carlito syrichta. The sequence continues at coordinate 676,282 of NW_007257977.1, read as the reverse complement.
GTAAAGGCAATGGCAGTCTGGCAATTTCCAAAAGAACTAGAAACTGACCTTCCATATGACCCAGTAATCCCCCTACAGGGAATATATGAGGAACTCAAAGCATTCTACCAAAAAGATTCCTGTACACACATGTTTATTGTAGCAAAAACATGGAACAAACCATGCTGCCCATTGAAACTGGATTGGATTTTTAAAATGTGGTACATATACACGATGGAATATTACACAGCCATAAAGGACAAACATATGACCTTCGCAGCAACTTGGATGAATTTAGAAACTATCATACTCAGTGATCTAACACAGAAACAAAAAACAGAGTACCACATATTCTTACCCATAAGTGTACCCTGAATATTTACTATAATACTATAAGAAAGGGATTGGCAGTAGCAGGACACTGCCAGGGTTGGGGAGGAGGAACACAACATCAATAAGGGTAACTGATTTCAAACCAGGCAAAGTGGGGACCAAAGGGAGGCCCAAACTTTACCTGTACGATGTCTACTGGTATATCTAATCCTAATTGTACCCCACAGTTTTAAAATAAAATATATATTAAAAAAAGAATAAATAAAAATTTAAAATACAAAGTTTCATTTAGGCAGGTGTGGGGTTGCCATAGAACCAGTCCCCCAGATCCACCATACACACACACACACACACACACACACACACACACACACACACCATGCCCTGCCAACCCCTTGATCACCTTGCCTCATTTATGAATTCTGAGGCCCTCTGGAGAAGTTTTAAATACAAACTTTAATCAACTAAATATCCTGTTAAGTTTCTGTTTCTTGGACCCTATCCCCAGCATCTCTAATCTAATTTAAGTGTGAAGTGATTCTGACCCAGGTGATTGACACAACTTCCTAGAACTTTGTCCTAGGACTCTTCCAGTGCCATTTCAAATCTCAGAGACCACATATTGTGTCCACCAAGAGCACCTTTTAAAACGTACATATTAACTTTTAGCTTTAAGCAATCCATCAAATGCTCTTATCCTAAACAAAGACAATAAACCAAAAGGGAACAAATCTGAACCCCCTTCATGATGTTTCCTCTGTCTCCTCCTCCAGGATATGCCGTCCCTAATGCAACTGTACCTGTGTCTGCAGCCCAGCTCAAGCAAGCGGTCACCCTGGGACAAGACTTAGCAGCATACACAACCTATGAGGTGTACCCCACTTTTGCAGTGACTGCCCGAGGGGATGGATATGGAGCCTTCTGAAGATATCTTTTTTTATTATTATTTAAGACTAATACACAGAAAACTCTATAAAGAAGAAATAAACCTCTAACTCAGTCCCCTAATGATCATAAGTAGTATCTTTCCTAAAGCAATGCCTTTCCTGAGACTGTATAGCTTATACTAATTGTAGAATTGTGAAACAAGAACATTATCCCAACATGAAACTGAATGGTAGTGAAGGCATGGTGGCTTACTCCTGTAATCTCAGCATTTTGAAAGGCTATGGGGGAAGAATCACTTGAGCCCAAGAGTTTGAGACCAGCCTGGGCAGCATAGCAAGAACTTGTCTCAAACAACAACAAAAAAAGAAACTGAATGTTAATGAGGTTTTTGTTTAACAGAAAGCTGGAGAACCACTGGCCCCCAAGAGCTGTTCTTCCAATGTTTCGAGTATCCTGGGGGCAAATTTACAAACCCTGACAAGCTTGGAAGGAGCTCTTTTAACTGGTGAGAGCTGGGGCTGAGCCCACTTGGCAGTCAATAGCAACAAAGGAAAGCTTAGTCAATTCCAGAGTCTCACCACTGGCTCATAGCTGCTTTGTGATACACAATAAGAAGCAAAAGGAAGGTAGGTTGCTTTTCAGAACTCACTCACCATTGCCTGTTGTGCAGGACAACATAGCCGCAGGCCTGAGTTCCTAAAAGACTGCCCAAGATTTTGTGGATTCAGCCTCACTTCAGTCTGAAAATTCTATCCAGTCAATATGTCATAGATTCAGGATCTTCCTGTCCCCTGAAGTCCCTGGGGACTTTCTAGATAGATGTGTTGTGAATCTGGTTAAAAAAAAAAAAAAAAATCCAAGCCTCATTATGTATTCAACTCAATAGCCCACACCTAGATTTTCCAAGATGGCCTACTGTTCCCAATAAGCATACCAACATGAAATAACCTTTTCTTATGTTAAAATTTCTGACTTGACAATATTGATTTATTTCACCCAAGACTCATCTTGCTCACCTCTAAAATCACAAAAAAGTAAGTCAGATCTATAGAATATCATTGATGATGTTTCTTCCTATTCAGCAAATTGACTGAAAAGTAATTTAAAAGAGAGAAGTGAAGATCTGCATTCATTTCTTTGATCCCTACTGTAGCATCCAGACCACCATTCAGCATTTAGAGACTGTTATATTAACTTAGGCTTAGCCTTGAATTATCTAGCCTACTTCTATTAAATCTACCAATAAATCTTCCCTTCCTTTATCTTTCAACAAGTATCAGCCAGGCGTGGTGACTCATGCCTGTAATGCCAGCATTTTGGGAGGCAGAGGCGAGGGGATTACCTGAGCTCAGGAGTCCAAGACCAGCCTGAGCAACATGGTGAGACCTTGTCTCTATAATAATTCAAAAAATCAGCCAGGCATGGTGGTGCATGCCTGTGGTTCCAGCTACTTGAAAAGCTGAGGAGGAAGGATTGCCTGAGCCCAGCAGGTCAAGGCTGCAGTGGCTGTGAGAGTGCCATTGCACTCCAGCCTGGGCAACAGAGTGAGACTCTGACTCAAAAAATAAAAAAAAAGTATCAAGCAGCTTTGCCATGCCTGAGTCCTTTTGTCTTAAGGCTGTCACAAGAAAACCTTACATCCATCACTGCCAATTAGAAACTGTTTTTTCAGATAATCAGCAAGGGTATTATTCACCAAAGTCCTAAACTCTTGGGCTCTTCTCCAGGAATATCTGATATGGGGTAAGTGTGGGCAGGTGGGCTACAAGATCTCAGAATAGAGATGAAGAGAAGGCACTACTTTCTTGCAAAATTTGTAAATAATTGCTTTGTTCAAAACAGAAGGAATCAAAGTCCAGCACAAAATTCCTACTGCAGCTATTGCAGTCTCATTAGCAGTCCAAGACCTACAGTACTAGAATTTCCATTTTAAAAAATCTCTTGGCTCTTATAAAATTCTACAGAACTCAAGGGAAAACATAAACACAAAGGCATGGAAAATTTTGTCAACTCTTTAATGGAATTTTGTGATCTGAGATCAGGCCAGATTTCCAATCAAAAATCAGGTAAATTTCAATCACAAAAGTCCTTGTAACCTCTCAGTTCTATTAACTTCAAACATATATCAAAGGCTTCAAAGCTACACCTGAAACTTTGAAAGGCCCTGTGCTTTCTGATTTATGTTTATCTTCTCATATTCCCTAGAACAGTAGCTCCCAAACTTGGCTGCACATTAGAAACACCTGGAGAGTTTCTAAAACTGCTAATGCCAACATCACACCTCATATCACTTACATCAGTGTCTTGGAGTGGGAGCCTGGCATCAGTATTTTTTAATGATCCCTGGGTGATTTCAATGTACAGTAAGTTTGAGAATTGCTATGTCTTGTATTTCCACTATATCCCTTAATTTTTTTCCTTTTTATTTCACTTTTACCAAAGAGAAAAATGAAAAAAAAAAAAAAAGGCTAAGTTAAAACAAATAGCCAAGTCATATTTTTACACCTATTCATCTCACAGTTTGAATTTGAATATAATTCATGTAGACTTCAAACTAACTAAAAATGAAAAAATAGAAACAATTTTTTCCCTAAAGAAATTCTTAGATTCACATTTATATTTTCCTACAGACATGCTTTTATTCTCAAAAAGAGTAATTATATTGACATAAAAAAATGTTCATTGGAGCAGGCCTAATTTCTACTCAGCCTAAAAAAAGCATTCCTAATTCCAAGAACAAGTTTTTCTTTTTCTTAAAATTTTTGCAAATAAATAGCAAAGGGCATTCTACATGTCTAATTAATGAAATAAAGATTTGATTCAAAGTTTTACGTTAAATCAAAAGAAAACTAGCTAGTAATACAGGAATCTCCTTATGAGAAAAATAATTATTCTGGATAAGGTCATAAACATCTTTTAAAAGTTTAACAGCAATAAACTAAACATACAATAATACCCAAGTGTCAAGAAAATTACCACTGGAACACCATCTCATTACTTTTGAGAAAGAACACAAGTATTCATGTCATCTACCTCCTTAGAATTAGTTTTATACAAGTAGGTAGTTATTTTGTTTTTTGCTGAAATTTTACTTTATTTTAGTAATATCTAGAGAATATTTTGAATTCCATTAGAATATTTTTATAGAACGTGCCAGCGTGTCCACCATGCCATATGTTTGTTCTTATCTTCCCCAAGTTAAGGAATTTAGAGTAAGTCCTACCATCATGACTTTAAAATTGTTTTTAAAACTGGCTTTTGAAAACTAAGTGTGAACCAAAAGTTAATTTTGCATAATGTTTCTATTTTTATCACCTATTTAACACCTTCATTGCTATTCACTTTTTCTGTAATTTCTTCCTTGACTGCTTCCTAATTCGTCATAGAAAAAATTAAAAATTAGTCAACCAGGTGATAATAACAAAATAAAAGAAACATGAAGTAGTTAGAATTGGGTCTGTAAACTTTGGTAATCAATAGCTTACTAATAATTGAAATAAGCCTAATGTTACTTAGGAGGAAAAGGAACAGCAATGAGATTGGGTATCTCTTTTCACCTATAGAAACGCTGCCTCTTCTCAGTTTGCTTTACATCTCTGTTACCCCATTAGCATAGCTAGAAGAACACCTTCAAATGCAACAAAATATAATTCTCCCAGATGACTAGGACACCTCCCAATCCAGTACCATGCCAAACCACACTGTGTTTGAGTAACAGCACCCAAAATGCTGCTAAAAAGCTACCTCATATTAAGAAAATAGTGACTTCAAAAAATATTAACCAAAGAAGAACTATTTCCAAACCATAGTTCCTCAACTTTTTCAAGATGGAATGGAAATTAAATTATAGCTATGTATTAATAATAGCTTATGCAAGAAATGATTGTTTTACTTAAAAGGTTTTTTTAGAAAAATATTCTTCCAATTGCATAGATTAGCAAAATATTGAATCAATATACTTTTCAATTTATATTAACTTTCAGTATATTTCAAATGACTATTGTATAATTCTGTCAAGGACAACTGGGCCACAATTAGAATCCATGTAGACAGAGAGATTCTTCAGGGTGTCACTTGTAGAATAAAGACCAATAAAGAAAGTTAATATTTTGGGTATATTTTCTTTGTACTCAGAGCTACAAAGTTTGATAAAGTTTATTATTGTTGAACAACTCCAGTCCTTGGCCAAGATTTCCTAAATGTAACTTAAAACAAAAAGTAAACATAGTGTGTAACATTTACACAAGGCCACAATCATTTATCCTCTCCTTCCATTTATATAAAAGTTCCCAGGAGGGTGAGAACATATCTCAAAAATTAACCTAGAGGTTTGGCTTTTTTTTATATTTTGTAGATACACTTGCATATATTGTAAATACATCTGAAAATAAAACAAAGCTTCAAATATGACACTATAAGGAAAGTTTTGATAAATATATATATTAAAGAGAAAATATTAATAGCATAACTTAAGAATTTTTATATACTTATTGGAAGACAGAGAGAAATTATGCAGTAAATATTCCTAACTGACATGTAACCATTGTCAATTGTATTTTGTTAAATGATTGTCAAATTTGATTTTGTAATTTTACTTTATTCTACTAACATCTTGAAAATCCTCTTTTACTATAGTGTATTCATGGAAATTGTAATGTATCTAATAGGCTGCATGTTTGTATTTGCTAACATTAGAAAAGCAATGCAAGTTGTGCTATAATGAGTGAAACTCTTAGGAAAATGAGCTTTTTCTGACACCCCCCCATCTCTTTTCTTAAGAAGTAAAACATTTAAAACATTGTTATTAGGTGAAAAATGGGTACAAAATATTCTATTGCCCTCAAAATGCCCATTTAAAAGCCATGTTTTCTGACAATGTTTATACAGAAAGCAGAATGCATTGGTTTAGTAATGGATAACATGTATATCTTGAACACATAGGCTCGTTTACGGGAAACTGCAAACTTTATGTGTCCTCAATTCTCCTTGGTTTCATAGGAAAACTCAAAAGAAAACCTTACGTTCTTGCTAATAATGACAAGAAATTTTTAGCTAATCTAGAAGGGGAAAAATAACTTGGAAACCAAAAGCCCTCATTCATTCAAAAGTGCCTGGAATAAAATATGAATATGGAAACATTTCTGCATCCCTTATAAACGTTCCTCCTATTTTGAGAGGGAAATCAAGAAGAGGCCAGGCACAGTGACTCATGCCTGTCATGCCAGCACTTTGAGAGGCCAAGGCGGGAGGATTGTTTGAGCTCAGGAGTTGGAGACAGGCCTAGGTAACATAATGAGACCTTGTCTCTACAAAATATCAAAACTTTAGCTGGGCATGATGGCACACTCCTATAATCCCAGCTATCCGCGAGGCTAAAGCAGGAGGATCACTTAAGCCTAGGAGGTCAAGGCTGCAGTGAGCCGTGATCATGCCACCGCATTCCAGCCTGGGCAACAGAGTGAGACTCCAACTCAAAAAAAAAAAAAAAGAGAGCGAGAAGAATATGCCTTGTCCTCTTTTAACATATCATACTTTGTCTAAGGGAAGTGGAGATGCCAAGAAACCACACCTTAAATTAAGAAAGCTGCCCATAGAACTTCTCGAAGAGTAAATATCAACCCCACTCAGGGTTTAGCAATGTTTCTCTGGTGAAACAGTACATCTTGATTTCCCAGGACAATCCTGACTTATACCTGCTCTTCCTCTATACATGTTAACAATGGTCCCTCTTACTCTCAAATGTGTCTCAATTTAGACAACAAATTATTCTGTGCCCCACCACCACCATCTTTATGTTTGTTTGTTTGTTTTAATGTTGTAGACTTGGTTTTGTCCTTTTCAGAGCATATGCAGCTTAAACTAAAGGGCCCAGCTGCTTTGTTCTGACTGGGACAGCATCATAGTGGAGAGGAATGTCACCTTCTCCTCTATCTCCCTTTATCTAGCTCTTTCTCTACACAGCCTGTCTCTGGTCCTACCTTCTCTCTTACTACCACTGGGCATAGGTCCTGTCCTGTCTTCATTTGGCAGAGCTAGCAGTCAGTAGGCCAGACTGGGCAGGGGACAAGACCAAAGATAGCTCTTGGGAACACTGGCTTGGCCTGTTGAGACCCACAGGACATTAGAAGGTGCTTAGAACGTTTACTGGTTCTTTTCTTCTTTGAATCAAGCTAATTATACCCCAACCCGAAAGGGACTTCTTATGTAAGCTTCACCTTGAAAAAGTATTTTGCCTTTTTTCTTTCTGTTTCACAAATTTGCTCAAACATGAATTCCCTTGTACTTGACTTCACCATTATGATTGCTCATTAACTATCCTTCACCCCAAATCGTCACATAATCTCATAAAAAGGTTTTATTATTTTTAATGGAGAATAATATTGATAGATTATTTTCCTTTGTTATAAAATTTTCCTTTGACTCTTCCTTTATTGTCTTTACCAATATTGAGAATTAAACAAATTTTATAGACTCTATTTCTATTAACCCACAAACCTATTCTTCATAGGCTATATGATCAGTTTGCATTTACCATGTACCTATTCTTATGCCAGAAACTGTGACTATATTTCTTACTTCTTTCCTCGGTGGGCACACTGTCTACTGGTCCATTCTGTCTTTTTCAAAACTGAATATAATTGCATCTGCTGGTAGGTTTTGCCACTTAGTCAGAATTCCAAAAATAAATCAACTCTGTTCTAAACCTTAATTTTCCTTTATTATTGCTAACCACAGGATTGATACAATAAGCCTTTTTAAAGATGAATTGAACACTCAACCTGTTTTGTTATTTAAGTTAAATGGGTTTTCAAATATTTTCTCCAGGAGAATTATAAAGGACTAAATAGAAGAAAAAGAAGAAGATTAGTTAGAGACCCAGAAAGAGCATTAAAACATAGAATTGAAAATTCATATACTGATTTATGGTGTTAAGGAGCGTGTACCTATGCTTTTTATTTACTTGAAAACATTTTTGGTCATAAACTATTTCTGTTTTCTAAGTATGCTTGTGTTTATAAAACTAAAATCTATTTAACAAGCCTTATCTATCTCTCTCTATATATTTCTTGGCGATAAATGATTTGTAATGAAGTATAGATACTTTTTTATAAAGGCAAACTTTATTTTGAAACTTGACCTTTTCTATTATAATTCCTAAGAGATCTTCGGGTTCACAGAAGTAAATAGATCTATTTAAGTCAGTTCATTATTATCACTAGTTTAAATATTTAATGTACTTATTGATATTTTTATTCCTATTCCTTCATAGAATTATCTTCTTTTTCTTCTATTTTTCTTCTATTTATCTATATAGCCAGATATTGTTATCCCCTTATCTCTGAAAAGCAAAAGGTATTTCTAGTTTTCAGATGTTAAAATCTCTTGTTTCTTTTCCTTTTTGTTATTATTTTATTTATGTAAAGTTAGTTAGCTGAGGTAGCAAAAGAAAGAGATAAAGACAGTATTAAAGAGTGTGCATGAAACACTTATTTTTGTACTTTGAGTACAATGTTTTATACAACTCCAACTGTAATCTATCTAACTATATTAAGTAAAATTACAGCAGTCACATATTGGGAAAATAATTATTGGTGTGGAAGGCACGAACATAATGGGCATCTTAGAATCATAAATCACAAGAAATGAGAAACGATGCAATATTGTATTATTCCTGGATGATGAAATTGTTTTAATTGAATTTTCAAGTACCATTATAAAGTTTTAAAAATTATCAATATGAGTGGCTAATTTTTTCCTTCTTGAAAATCAAAGTTTGGGGTTTTTTTAACTAAATGGCTAAATATCAATAATTCACAATTGCAATGTGCTTTTGATGACGTTTTCTATAAGTTCCCTCTGGTGTATCTTCAAAGAGTAAATGTAGCTTTTAGTTATTAAGTGCGTTATTTTCCAGTTGATTAAAAAGAGAGAGAGAGAAATATTAAGAAAGTAGAAAAAAAAGAGGGGGGGGATAGAGGAAAAATAAAAAACCTCTAGAAAGGTAAGTGGGCTCTGAAGTCAACATTTGCCAGAGGGTATCTGCTGATACCTAAAGGACTAGAGAGGCACCTGCAAACTCTCCTTCTAGGATCAAATCTAGCTGCCTGATGCTTGCTGATTCTTGAGCTAAAAATACTGGCTGTCTTTTAAAAGGGTTGAGCTACAAATGTTATTGCATTTTTAAAAAATTTGTTTAAAAAAAAAAAAGAGGGCCGGGCTTGGTGGCTCAGCCTGTAATCCCACGCCTTTGGGAAGCTGAGGTGAGTGGATTGCCTGAGCCCATGGGTTCGAGACCCGCCTGGGCAGCGAGACCTCATCTCTACAATAAATCAAAAATCAGCCGGGCATGGTAGCGCATGCCTGTAATTCCGGCTACTTGGAAGGTTGAGGCAGAAGGATCGCCAGAGCCCAGCAGGTCGAGGCTGCGGTGACCGGGAGCGGCCACTGCACTCCAGTATGGGTGACAGGGTGAGACTCCAACTCAAAAAAAAAAAAAAAAGAGGAAGAATTTGTGACTAGAACTATATATGGCTCACAAAGCCTAAAACATTTTCTATCTAGCTCATTAGAACACAAGTTTGCCAACCCTCACTAAGCTAATGCCACACATTTTAGTTTCTGTTACATGTAGCTCTCACTTCCAGGTACCGAATTCTGAATTAGCTAGAATTAGGTTCAGCTGGCAGTGACAGTAGTCCCAAATAGCATTCGTTTAAATAGATACTAATTTATTATCTCTCACCCAAAAGGCAGTGCAATGCTGGAATCGCGCTTTACAGTTTAATGAACATAGGAACCTTCTTGTTGCTTTACTTGCATGGTCTCAAGCACATCACCTAAGATTTACATTCCAAGTATTATGGTCTAATGCGACAACCAGCTGCTCACTCTTGTGGCCAATGAGATATAAGAGGCAGAAAACTAGGAGAAAAGAGTAATAGTCTGAATTCAGAATTCAGGAAGTTATGATATATTTACCAGGGCCTGCTCAAAGTAACACAAACTGATTCCAGTTTTTATAGTAAAACAGGCAATGTCTTATTTATCCTAACTATTGCATGTCTTGAGACCACTGTGTAGTATCTTTTCTAATCAGAGTTTAGACCCCTAGCAGTTGTTGACATAAGCCAGTGTTCAAACTGCATCAATCCTGCCACTGTTTCAAGTAACAATGGCTTTGAGCAATTTGGGGCTGAGTACTTTCCTGTTAGTTACTGTCCTTCGCTTACTCCAGGTGTTTTGGTTCACAAGACTTAGCTAATAATTAACATTACATATAAATTTGATTCAAAGACATAAAAGAAAGCAATTTTTATTTAAGGTCTAAGGGAACAGATACATTCTTGGTGTTTTAGCCAGTGTCAACATAACCCATTTCTTATTAGGTGTGTCAGAACCTACTCCAGGGACGGGCAGTTTTTTTGCATCTCCTGCTTATTGGGAGCTCAGTGTAGATGGTTGTGGTCTCTTCAGTGTAGATGGTTGTGGTCTCTTCCAGCAACAGTTACTAGATTCAAGGGTAGTGAAAGAGGAGAAGTAAAAATGTGCATTTTAAATTCAAGCGGTTTCTACATTTAGCCTACCTAACTCAAAGTTTCTAAACTTAACCCTTAAAATCTAAAGTAATGAAAATCACTCTGAAATTTGAAATTCCCATTACAAAAGTAGAAAAAATGGAGGAAGGATAAAGAAGAGGAAAGGGCATCCACTAGCTTTCCCTTAAGGAGCATTACTGGAATCTGCCACATAAAACTGGTTTACATCACATTGACCAGAACATAAGCCTATAGCCACATTTAGCAGCAAGAGAAGATAGGAAATATAGTCTTTATCTAGGCAACCATAAAAATTATTTCACTATGAAAGAATAAATATTGAGGGGCGACTAGCAAACTCTACCACAAATATCTACATCCCAGGAAGGAAGTGAAGATTAAATTAAGGCACATAAGATCTGCAGGCACTGGATTTCCATGTTAGGTGCCTATGAATCTTGGCTCTCTTTCACCCTGCCTTTACCAACCAAAAGGAAACTCCCAATTCACCTTGGAGTTTCTTGAAATATTGTCAACCAGCTGGGCTTGGTGGCTCAGCCTGTAATCCCAGCACTTTGGGAGGCAGAGGCAAGTGGATTGCGTGAGCCCATGGGTTCGAGACCAGCCAGGCAACTTGGTGAGACCCCCCCCCGTCTCTACAGTAAATAAAAAATTAGCTGGGTGTGGTAGCCCATGTCAGAGCCCAGCAGGTCAACACTGGGGTGGCCATGAGTGTACCCCTGCACTCTAGCCTGGGTGACAGAGTAAGACTCCAACTCAGAAAAAAAAAAAAGAAATATTGTCACCCATTGAATGTATGTACACAAGCAATAGGGAGGAGTTCAATAACCCCACCTCATGGTATTTATACCATTGTATAATTCTCTTTCTTTGAGGGCAGGCTGGACCTAGTAGCTTGATTTTAATGAACAGAATATGGCAAAAGTGACAGGATGTCACTTCCAAGGTTAAGTTTAAAAAGATTATAATTTCCATCTTGCTGGCTCTTCTTCCTACTCATTGTGATAAAGCAGACGCCATATTGTGAACTGGGATGTGGAAAGGTCAAATGGCAAGGAACTGCAGGCAGTAGCCTGTGGGCAACTAGGTCCTGCCAGCAACCAGGTGATTGAATTTAGAAGTGAATCCCTCCTTAGCAAAGCCTCATGAGGACTGCAGCTCTGGCTAATTCATTGAGTGCAGCTCATGACAGACTCCAAGGCAGAGGGCCAAGCTAGCTGCACCTGGCTCCTGCCCCCAGAGAAACTGTGATGTAATAAATATTAAGTTGCTAAATTTTGGGATGATTTGTTATAAAACAATTGATAACTAACACAACAGTGAAAAGTTATAAAACTATATGGAATGCAAATATGTTTATCATCTGAGAGTCACAGCTATAGAAAACTAACATAAGTTACAGTGAATTCAAATATGTTTATCATCTGAGAATCACTGAAGCTGTTGTGCAAAATCAGAGAAACAAACTTAATTTTTGAACTGATGAATAACTATTACTACTGACAGTAGGTAGGAGAGGATAAAATCTAAGGAAATGGTATATGCCTGGCACAGAGTAGGTGCTCAAAATGCTGGTTGAGTGCTGGGAAGAACAAAGGAAAGAAGAGATACATAGAGGGAGAGAGTAGGGTTTAGAGGGAAGGACAGAGGGGAGGAAGGAATGAAGGGAGAAACAGAGAGAGGAAAGGAAAGAAGGAAGAATGAGGGGGTGAGGAAAAGAGATGGGAGAATCTGGACTTCTGAGAACCAAGGATGATATTAAACATATTCTGGGTAAAATTTCCTTTTGATGTGCAATATTATGATATGAACCATTTTAGGTCCAAATAAGTTTCACAGAAAGAAAAAATCCTCAAAGTCTGAAAATTTGCAAGGATATCTAATATAGACTCAGTGAAAAGAATGGACTTTGAACCAAGAGACCAGAATTCTGGCCCACTTCTGCCACTGGATTTTTAAGTACCTGACTCGGATTCTTAGATTCTAGAGTAGAGACGACCAACTAAAACTAACAATGGTGGGCAGGCCAATATTGTTTCAGTGGCACAAAATTGCCATACTATTACCACAATGCCTACTTTCTTGGATTAGCCAAATTTCTACTCCCTCTGTATGCTTCTAACAAGAATCAATATGACAAAACACCCCCAGGGAAAGCAAATATCTGGCACATGGGCAGACACTCTCCTCTCCCACATCCTTGGTGGGCATTGATGAGTGACTCATTGGCCTCCTTCTGATCTAAATCATAGCCTCAGAATCCTTTTCAACACAGGGTCCCAGGTAGTCACCACTAATCAATCAACGATCAAATGAATGATATCACTATACATTTCCACTTTTCAAATTACTACACTTTCAACAAACAAAGTTATCATTAACAAAGTCACTTAATAAACAGAGCATTTTTAAAAATAAAACCTTTTCACAACCAACAATTAAAGTATTGATGTACCAAAACCCCAGATGTCCACGCCATAAGAGATAAGATAAACAAGTGGGACCTCATTAAACTAAAAATCTTCTTCAAAGCAAAAGAATCTGTCAAGAGAGCACAGAGACAGCCCACAGAATGGGAAAAAATATTTGCCAACTGTATATCTAACAAAGACCTAACATCCAGGATCTACAAGGAACTCACACTGAAAGAAAGAAAAAAAACAGCCCCATTAAAAAGTGGGCAAAAGACATGAATAGACACTTCTCAAAAGAAGATACATGAGAAAGCGTTCAGTCTCACTCATCAGAGAAATGCAAATCAAAATCACATTGCGATACCACCTAACCCCAGTAAGAATGACCATCATTAATAAAATAAAAAACAACAGATGCTGGTGAGGATGCAGAGAAAAGGGAATGCTTCTACACTGCTGGTGGGAATGTAAACTAGTTCAACCTGTATGGAAAATACTGTGGCAATTTCTAAAAGAACTAGAAATTGAACTTACATATGATCCAGCAGTCCCCCTACTGGTAATATGCCCGGAGGGACTCAAATCATTCTATAAAAAAAGATAACTGCACATGCATGTTTATTGCAAAATAAACACAAATAGCAAAAACATGGACTCAACCGTGTTGTCCATCAAAACTGGACTTAATTTTTTAAAATGTGGTACATATACACAATGGAATATTACACAGCCAAAAAAAGAACAAAATTATGAACTTCACCGCAACTTGCATGGATTTAGAGTATACCATACCCAGTGATCTATCACAGAAACAAAGAACAGAGTACCACATGTTCTCACTCATAAGCAGACCCTGAACATTTACCATAATACTATAATAAAGGGATTGGCAGTAGTGGGATACTGCCAGGGTGGTGACAGGGGGGGAACACAACATCAATAAGGGTACCTGATCTCAAACCAGGCAAATTGGGACCAAAGGGAGGTCCAAACTTTACCTATACAATGTCCACTTGGATACCTAATCCTGTATTGTACCATATCTTTAAAATAAAATTAAATAAATAAATAAAACAAAATAAAGTGCTGATCTACTACATTAGCTATAGATTTCTTTGCTTCTGTGGCTACATACATATTTTAGACATTAGCTTACTTCTATTCTTACGGTATTTTCCCTCGTTCTCAGCAGGTCCATCCCTCTATCATTGCTTCAGTAAAGGTATCTGGCCAAATATCAAACAGAGATGTCCTGCAAGTCTTTCTGAATGTGGTTGTCCAAAAGCTTTAGCAATTCAAAGAATTCACAGGGCCTTCAGAGGAAGTAAAAAGGTGAGAGAAAGCGATTCATGGTAGAGACAATGTATCCTGGAGAAGCAAGGGAAGGAACATGTATTAACCACAAAACAATTTAGGAAGAGAGAGAGAGAAGAAAGAGAGCTCAAGAACACAGGAAATTTCCATGCAGAAGATAACAAGAGCTAAAAGAATGACTACAGGACAAGTTCAAGAAGCCCTGAATACATGTCCATGCCCCAAACATGGCAAGGACTTCTCAACTAGAATGAAAGTGACTACAGAACTGAAACACACTGGTCTTTTGTCATAAGTCATCACTATGACTCAATAAAGAGGACCAAATTCTCCATTTTCATTATTATATCTTGGCCCTACATAGGATACAAAAGATTAGAGCCCAATCTCAGGAATGGAAGGGCGAATCTCGGTTTTTATTTTCACATGTCCCACAAAATGGGAGATCAGTCAAAAATCAAGTTAAGCTATAAAAAAAGAAAGCATTTTTTTTTCTTTCATGTTGTGTTTGTGAACTGATGAGACTTGCTACCCTAGCATTTAAGGTTCACCTCAACATGGCTCCCACTGACCTTTTAAATCCTGCATTGCCCTGCAGAGCGGCGTGAGTACTGATTTGGAGTCGATCAAAACTGGGTTTGTTATACCAATTGCTAATCATTTGATCTTGAAAAATCACCTAACCTCCCTAATTCTGTTTCCTCATCTGTTAAAGAGAAATCATAGTGTCTTTCAATAGGGTTACTGTGAGAACTGATTGGGATTGTATACTTTAAAGCATCTATTGTAGTGTCTGACATGATAAGAATCACATAAATAAAAGTCATCATTATTACAAAAAATATACATATGAAGCCTAGTCGGGTTTTTGATAAAAATTTCCAGGTTCTTTTCTCTAACACACAAGTAAAAATCAGGCACACAGCCTTCTGGTTCTGTCTAAAGTGAGTAAGCCAAGTGCTGCCTATTTCTCCCACTGATTCCAGAAAACTCTAGCTGGTGGGTTGGGGTGGGAAGTACAGACTTAAAGATTCATCCATAATGGTAGTGAGTTTCCGGGGGAGCGGGGGGGGGGGGGGGGGGCTTACTCCTTGACATTTAGCCTAAGGGTGAACCGAGTTGCATAACTGTGCAGAAAGTGCAAACACTAAACCTCCCAGAAAAAAACTCCCTTAATCAGAAGATCAGAAAAGGAGCTCCTGAGAACCAGGTAGTGTAGTACAGAAGAATTTCAGAGGGATTCTTTTTTTTTTTTGTCTTCTTTATTCTTTTACCTCTCCCAGCTCTGCCCCACCCCACCTTGTGGCAGAGCTGCACTGCTGCAGTGACACTGGTATCAGCTGCAACACAGGCACCCAAAACTTCCTAAGAAAACTCATTTCTCCAGGGAAAGGAACCACCAAAGTGGCCTCTGTGGCCTGAAGAGGAAGAGTGTGGGAGAATCCTCATTTTAACTATTATTCTTTCCCCTTTACCATGGGAGCAGACTCGGCAGTGCAGAATCCCATTAGAACAAAGGAAGTTAAAACTCCAAAAGAAATATATCTTTTAAGCCAGAGGAACTAGAAATAGGAGAAATCCCAGAAAAGAGAGAGCTGAGAAGGGGAAATTCTTGAATCTGTGTATTAATGGACACGATTTTCATGTACCCCCAGGTTACACATACTCAAAACAAACTCAAAAGGCACAGCAAAGAGTACAAAGTCTCAGTTAGACAGGAGGAGTAGGGTTCTCTTTAGATCTGTTGCACAGCCTGGTAAATAGTTAATAATAGTGTATTGCATATTTCAAAATTGCTGAGAGTTAATTTCATATGTTATCACCACAAACAATAATGAGTATTTGAGGTGACAGATATAATAATTAGTTTGATTTAATTATTAAGCATTCTATTCATAATGCATAATATCCCTTTGAACCCCATAAATATATACAATTAGAATTGTCTATTTATTTTACAAATTATAAACATAACAAAGATTATTACCGAGAATAAAGAAGTGTATCTTATAATGACAAAGGGGTTAATTGAAAAAAAGATAATTAATTATAAGTATTTACACACCTAGTAACAGAAGTTCAGTATACATGAAGCAAAAAATGACAGAATTGTAAGGAGAAATAGACAAATGTATAATTATGGTTGGAGACCGAAAATATTACCCTGAATTAGCGATAGAACAAATAGAGAAAATGAATTAAAAATGAGATTTTTTAAAAGCTGCCAACCAACTTTATTTAACACTTTATAGACTATACAACAATAGCAGAATATATATGTTTCAAACACACATAGAATATTTAACAAGATTCTGGGCCATAAAACAAATCTCAATAAATTTAAAAGAATTCAAGACATACAGAGTATGTTATCTGGCCACACTAGAATTAAATTAGAAATCAATTTTAAAAGGACATCTAGAAGGTAGAGCCTAAGATGGCTACCAGATAGGTCGGACCGTGAGAGTCTGCAAAAGCAAGTGTCCATAAAGACTCTCTGCATGAGTAGGTGTGCGCTGTTGGGAGAGTGAAAGTCTGTCTGAGGGGAGACTTGGGTTCATGCACCCAAGACCCCCCTCTGAGGGCGACTGCAAGCCCCCACTACCCTGAGATTGAAGTGCGGGCCTGCAAGATTGCGACAAGCTCATGAGAAGAGCCTGCTGAATCCAGTTGATTCTCATCATCTGGCGCCTGGTCCACACCATCACCTGTTACAGTGGATCAGCTGGAGCCCCGGATTTGATCAGTGGAGAGAGAGGATCAGGAAGAGCCAAGAGGAGCCCCATGCCCAGTGAGGAGACGCCCACCACAGCCATTTTCTCTGTCACACAGCTCCACCCAGCCTCTAACTTGGGACCTAAAGTAATCTCATTAAACTGGGAGAGACAGATGCTAGGTTTAGATCTGAGTGGCAGGTCAGATCTGAGCCACAGGCAGGTCAGATCTGAGTGGCAGACCTAACAAGCAGCAAGCTGGGTGAGTCCAGATCTGATCCACCCTCCTTCCAAAGTAGGCCTGGGGTATCTGACCCAAGCTGTGAGCAACCCTATCTGCCTGTATTGAGGGCAGAGGGGAGCGGTTAGAGATCAGAGCTCAAAGGACATTGGACTTACAGGAACGACCTCAGAGTGAGTCTGGTGCCTTGTTTTTATTTTTATTTATTTTTTTGTCTGTTTCTTTTGCTAATTTTTGTTTGTTTTTTCTTTTACTTTTTTCTTTCTTTCTTTTTTGATAATGTTTTTGTACTTGCTTTGCTTCTGTTATTTTACTGATTTTTTTTATTCTCTAGACTTCCTGTTTCTGTATGGGAAGAGTATATCGATAGGCATATTTTTGTTGGACTGTGCGTTTGTATGATTATCTGTATGTTTTAGGTTTTTTTTACTCTTTTCTGTCTTTGTGTCTCTTTTCATTTGTTAGTTGGTACATCTGTCTCTTTTCCTTCTTACTCTTCTCTCTCTCCCACTTCCTCCCCCCCTTCCCATTATTTTCCTTGGTCTTATCTCATTTTGCTTCTAGGGAGCAAACCTATACCCCCACTTCATGGACAGATTGTAAGGCAGTCAGAAGTGGGTCCCAGGGTGTCCAAACACCTGTTGGTGGATACAGGGATCTGTAGATAGATTTTGAATCGTAGCTCACCCCTCAATTAAATTTCAAAACTGCAAAAGTTACAGACCCCAGCCCACAGTCTAGCTTCAGAATTTAACAAAGCCAGAGGATCCACATAAGGAAGACTAGGAGATTGAGCAAACAGAAATAAAAGCACCCCCACCATCCCTGAACAACAGAATTAAATCAAGAACTGGGGGGGAAAAATAGGTGGTAGGGTGGGTGGGTGGGTGGGTGGGAGGAAAATCTATACAAATGAAGAAAAACCAAAAGAAGAATATAGGTCTCACACTGATCCTGGGAGGTCAGACACTGAGAAAACAGACTTTAGAATGCAAACAATAAAGAATCCCCAGAATGACTGGTCTCAAACTACAAACCCAGATATCAAGACATTGATAGAGAGAATAAAAAGAATTGAGGAGAGACAAGAAGAAAATAGAGAGGAGCTGATGACTGAGATAATGGCAGTAAAGAATACTGTGAATGAAATTAATAACAAACTGATAAACATGGAAAGCAGAATTAGCCAAGCAGAAGAATCTCAGAACTTGAGGACCAAGATATAGAACTAACACAAGGCAAAAACATAGAAAAGAAGCTTAAAAAGACAGAACAAAACCTTCAAGAGATGAGCGATTACTTCAAGTGGCCAAACCTAAAAGTAATTGGACTTCCTGAGGCAGAAAGAGAGACACAGACAACACTGGAACATAATATTGCATGAAATTATTCAAGAAAACTTCCCTCATCTCATCAGTGATGTGACCAGACAAACACAAGAGATTCAGAGAACCCCTGCAAGATAACAAATGAGAAGACGAACTCCTAGACACATAGTAATTCGCCTACACAAAGTAGGCATAAAAGAAAAACTCCTAAAGGCAGCAAAAGAAAAAGGTCAGACTACTGACCAGGGAAGACCAATTCGAATAGCAGCGGATTTATCTACAGAAACACTTCAGGCGAGGAGAGCTTGGAGCCCAATCTTCAAAGTTCTCAAAGATAAACAATTTCAACCCAGAATAACCTACCCAGCTAAGCTTAGCTTCATCAGTGAGGGAGAATTAAAATCTTTCCCAGACATTCAATCCCTAAGAACTTACGCTGCCTCTAGACCAGCTCTATAAGAAACACTTAAGAAAGTATTAAACACAGAAGAAAGGGAAAAAAGAATGACAATGTTCTTCACAAGAGTTCAGGAAAAAGATTGAAAACACATGAATCAACCCCAAAATCAAAAGAAAGACAACAAAAAACAGGAACAACAACACCAACTCTATAAGAACCTCATGACAGGGATAAACTCTCACATTTCACTGAAAAGACATAGAATGGAAAAATGGATAAAATATCATGAGGCAACAATATATTGTCTCCAAGAGACTCATCTCACCAGAATGGACACTCCCAGACTCAAAGTAAGAGGATGGGAAGCAAAATTTCAAGCAAATGGAACACAAGAGAAAGCTGGAGTTGCAATCTTAATATCAAACAAAATGCCCTTTAAACTATCAAAAATTTAAAAGATACAGAAGGTCACTATATAATGATAAAAGGTTCAATCCATCAACAAGAAATATTCATCCTAAACATACATGCACCCAGCATAGGAGCACCAGCTTTCATAAAGCAGCTTCTAGACAAACTTTAAAAAGATATTGACTCTAACACTATCATAGCTGGGGACTTTAATACCCCACTCACAACCCTAGACAGATCATCAAAACAAAAAAATCAGCAAGGAAATCCGGAACATCAATGTGACTCTCAACCAAATGGACTTAATTGATACCTACAGAACACTGCACCCAATAACCACAGAATATACATTCTACTCATCACCACATAGAATGTACTCCAAGATTGACTACATCCTTGGCCATAAATCAAGCATAAACAAATTTCATAAGATTAAAATTTTGTCATGCACCTTCTCAGACCACAGTGGAATAAAAATAAATATCAACACCAACAAAGTTCCCCCCAAACCCACAAAAGCATGGGCACTAAACAGCAAATTAAAACTACACTGAGATACCACCTAACTCCAGTCAGAATGGCCATCATCAATGACTCAAAAAATAACAGATTCTGGAGAGGATGTGGCGAAAAGGGAACACTTCTACACTGTTGGTGGGAGTGTAACCTAGTACAGCCTCTGTGGAAAATAGTGTGGCAATTCCTAAAAGCTCTAAAAATAGACCTTTCATATACTCCATAGTCCCCCTACTGGGAACATATCCAGAAGAACTCAAATCACTCTATAAAAAAGATACTGCACATGTATGTTTATTGCAGCATTGTGCAATAAATAGCAAGAACATGGAACGAACCATGCAGCCCATCAAAATAGGACTGGATTTTTAAAATGTGGTACATATACACAATGGAATATTACACAACCATAAAGAACAAAATCATGAACTTTGCAGCAACCTGGATGGACTTAGAATCTATAATACTGAGTGATCTTTCACAGAAACAAAGAACTGAGTATCATGTGTTCTCACTCATAAGTGGATCTTGAACAACTATCATTAGTACTATAAGAGAAGGGTTGCCGGGCTCGTGGCTCAGTCTGTAATCCCCCGCCTTTGGGAGGCTGAGGTGAGTAGATTGCCTGAGCCCACGGGTTCGAGACCCGCCTGGGCAGCGAGACCTCATCTCTACAATAAATCAAAAAATCAGCCAGGCGTGGCAGTGCATGCCTGTGATTCTGGCTACTTGGAAGACTGAGGCAGAAGGATCACCAGAGCCCAGCAGGTCGAGGCTGCGGTGGCCAGGAGCGGCCACTGCACTCCAGTCTGGGCGACAGAGTGAGACTCCAACTCAAAAAAAAAAAAGAAAAGGGTTGACAATAGCAGGAAACTGGCAGAGGAGAGGGCGTGGGAGGGCAGGGAGGTGGGATTGGCAGTCATGGAAAACTGCCTGGGGAAGGGGGGGCATACTTCATCAACAAGGGTACCTACAAAATGAATATTTGTATACCTAACCCTGAATTGTGCCCCACAATTTTAAAATAAAAAATTTAAAGGTGAAAAATAAGAAATAAAAAAATAAAAGGACATATAGAAAACCCACAAATATTTGGATATTGAATGATACACTTCCAAAAATCATGAGTCAAAAGGGTTTAAAAATACCTAGAACTAATTTTGAACTGAAAAAGGGAAGCCTTAACATATCAAAGGGATATTGCAAAAAAAAGTACTTACAGAGAAATTTATAGTACTAAACACATGTTAGAAAGAAGTTATTAAACCAGTAATCTCTCCTATTACTATTTTTTAAATGTAGAAAAAGAGAGCAAATTAAGCAGGCAGATGGAGAGAAACAATACAAATGAGAGTGAAAATCAATGGAATAAAACACAGGAAAACAATAGAGAAAACCTATAAAATGAAATGCTAGTTCTTTGATAAGATCAATCACATCAGTAAGCCTCAAACCAAACTGATGAAGAGAAAAAAAGAGAAAAGACAAAAAATTATCAATACTGGAAATGAGAAATGACTCTACAGATATTTACAAAGATAACAAGAGAATATCATAACAAAGTTATAAAAATAAATTTAATGATTTAAAGGAAATGGGCAAATTTCTTGAAAGACTTAAACTACCAAAGCTTAATCACTTAATCAAGAAGAAATAGATAGCCTAAACAGTTTGATAAGTATTTGAAATTTTAACTGACAGCTTAAACATGCCCCTCAAAGAAAGTGACTTGTAAAGATGGCTTTGCTGATGAATTCTACCAAACATTAAAGAAATAATACCAATTCCAAACAAACTTTTCCAGAAAATTGAAAAAGTGGATATATTTTCCTACTTATTCAATGAGGTCAGCTTTACCCCAATACCAATACAAGACAATACAATCTGAAAAGAAAAACCATAAGATTATAACAATACTCAGTCTACTAGAAATTAGAAGAAACTTTTTCAAAATGATAAAGGGCATCTTCAAAAAAAATCTACAGCTAGTATTATATTAATGGTGAAAAAAATTAGGCGTTTCCCCCAAGATTATGGATGTTCAATTTTACCACTTATATTAGACAGCATGCTAGAGGTTCTAGCAAGTGCTGTAAGAAAAGAAATTAAAATTGCAGATTGGAAAAAAAGAAATAACTGTCTTTATTCAAAGATAATATAATAGACTATGTATAAAATGTGGTGAACTCTACAATGAAACTACCAGAACTAATAAGTGAGTTTAGCAAGCTTATAGGATATAAGACCAGTATATAAAAATCTCTTTTATTTTTATATACTAGCAACAAATTACCCAAAGTTGAAATTTAAAAAGCAATGCAATTTGCAAAACCATCAAAAATATTAAATAGGGATAAATATGACAAAAGATATAAAAGACCTGTATGCAAAAACTACAAAACATTGAGAGTACTTAAATAAAAACCTAATAAATGGAAAGATAATATGTTCATGAGTCAGAAGACTCAATGTTGTCAAAATGTCAATTCTCCCCAAATTGATCTAGAGTTTCAATGCAATCCCAAACTTCCAGCAGATTTATTTAGAAGTTGACAAAGTGATTCTAAAATGTTTGTTAACATAATTTTGTAATGAACAAAACTTAAGGCCTTACACTACCTGACTTCTAGGTTATTTTACAACTAAAGAAAACATGATAGTGGTGCCAGGATAGTAAAATAGATTGATGGAACAAAATAGAGTCCAAAAATAGACCCACACATATATGGGTAATTGATCCTCAACAGCTATACAAAATCAGTTCCGTGGAAAAAAGATAATATTTTCACCAAATGGTGGTGGAACAATTGAATATCTACCTATATTAAAACAATAAACTTTTATCCATACCTCACCCCATACACAAACAAACTCAAAATTGACCCTAGAAAGACATTTAAAACTTAAAACAATACAATTTTGAGAAGAAAATATAGGAGAACAATTTTGTGACCCTAAGATAGGCAAACATTTTTTTAGATATGATACCAAAAACATAATTATCAAAAACACAAGTTGATTTTATCAAAACTAAAAACTTTTGATGTCCAAGAGAATGAAGCAAGACACGGACTAGGAGAAAGACTTTGCAAAGCATATATCTTACACATGTTGTGTAACCAGTATACATGAAGAACTCTCAAATCTCAACACTAAGAAAACCCAATTTTTAAAAATGAGTAGAGATTTGAATGAACATTTCACCAAAGTAGATATACAGAGAACAATAAGCACCTAAAAAGATGCTCAGCATTATTAGTTATAAGGAAAATGCAAATTAAAACCACTTTGAGATATAGCTATACATATATTAGGATAGCTAAAATTAAACAGACTTACCATAGCAAGTGCTTTCAAGGATGTGAACGAATTGGGACTCTTATACATTGCTCTTTGGAAATGTAAACTAAGGTTTTCACTTTGAAAAACACTTGGGCAGTGTCTTAGAAAAGTAAATATACACTCACTATATGAGCCAGCCATTCCACTCCTAGATGTGTACCCAAGATAAGGAAAAGCATATTTTCACATTCAAACAAAGTACAAGTACATGTTCCTGTCAGTTTTCTCTGTAATAACCAAAAATCTATCCATACGGCAGAAAGCTACTTATCAAGAAAAAGGAATAAATTATTGACGCTACAACATGGACGAAATAGAAAGCAATTATACTGGGTGAAAGAAAACAAATGTAAAATACAACATATTATATTATTCCATTTTATAAAATTCTGGAAAATGTAAACTATAGTGAGAGAGAGCAGATCAGAGATTACCTGGGTTTGGTGTTGGGAAGGGAAAGGAGATTACAAGGAAATACCCAGAAGCATCTCTGGGCAATATCCTGAGTATGGTGATATATTCACAAGTGTGTGTTCATGTCAAAACGGATCAAATTGTGTACTTTACATATGTATAATGTATCCTACAGAAATTATATCTCAGTCAGGCGTGGTTTCTCATGCCTGTAATCCCAGCACTTTGACAGGCCAAGATGGAGCCCAGGAGTTTGAGACCAACCTGGGCAACATAGTGAGACCTAGTACCTACGGAAAAAAAAAATCTAATTAGCCAGGCACAGTGGCACACCTGTAGTCCCAGCTACTCAGGAGGCTGGAAAGGGAAAATTGCTTAACCCCAGTAGTTCAAGGGTGTGGGGAGCTGTGATCATGCCACTGTAATCCAGTCTGGGCAACAAAATGAGACTCAAATAATAATAAAGTATTAGATACTATTTTACATAATGATATAATAAGAATAAAATATACCTCAATAAAACTGATTTTTTTTTAAAGTTTAGCATATTCCTATCACATGATCCAACCACTCCATTCTGAAATATTGACACAAGAGAAACAAAAATACATATTCATACAAAGAACTGTGCAGAATGTTCATTACGGCATTATTTGTAATAGCCAATAATCAGAAAAAGTCCAAACATCCATCAATAGGTGAATGAATAAGCAAATGGTGGCACATTCATACAATGGAAAACTATTCAGAGCTCCATAAAAAGAATGAACATGCTATAACACGAATAAATCTCAAAACAAGTCTACTGAGTAAAAAAAACCCAATGAGAGATTCAATTTGTATTATATTCTAGAATATGCAAACTCATCTAGAGTGAGAGAAAGTAGATCAGCGGTTGTCTGGGGAGAAGGGCAGGAAGGAAGAATTAATAAATTACAGTAGGAAACTAGGGTGATAGATTTGCCCATTACCTTGACTGAGATGATGGTTTCCTGAGAACAGATATGTCAAAATATATCAAATGTTATAATTAAGTCAGTGTGATTTATTATATGCCAATAATACTGCAACATAAAAACAAAATGGGCATAAAACAATAAAAGTAGCTGGGTAATTAGAGAAATCAAGGGACAATAATTCCAGAGATATGGTTACAAGAAAGTACTGGCTTAGCTAAATTGCTGTACGACCTTCAGCAAGTTCTCTGTTACCTCTGGATCTCCATTTCTGGATGTAATGTGAAGTGGCTGGGCTTGATGCTAATATTTGCTCTGTTTCTAACAGGCTATGCCACTATTTTTAATAATTGACATCAGGATTCTTCAAAATAGACTTTGAAAAGCCTGCTTGTGAGCTTCCTTAGGAAACTCCAACATTCATATTAACTAGAGAAATAGAAATGACTCACCCTCCGTATTCTCAGTTCCCAAGGAAAAGGACCACATGCTCCCCAAACTGTTCAGGATCTCATAACAAGTGCCCCAGGTTGTAAAATGTTTAAAGAAAGTCTGACTCACTCTTATCTTGGTAGCTCCTACAGGTCTGCAGTTCTGCCACCATAATCCCACAAATAACCTTTCACTATTCTCGTGAGAACACAAGTGAAGAAACCTAAATTTGAAAGATAATTATTCTCACTGCCTTTCCAAAAGCAGTGGGCATAGTGTGAGCAATATTACCTCATATCTTCCATCTGACAGTACAAAAATTTAAATTCCTCTTGAGTTTGTATGTGCATTCACATGCACGTGTACACGTGTGTACGATTATATTATCACTTATTAGTACTCAGGGTGAACTCTCTTGACTTAATTTCTCTGATAAGAGCTAGGATAAATCACGACCCTTGGCTTTTCTAACCAGTTTCCTGTTAGAGGTTATGGACTTTATTGTTAGCCTAATGTGTCTCTGCTAAGCTCCTTGGGAATCATATTCCAACCGCAGTCCCATCCCCCCAATCAAATTCATGAGATAAAACATTCATGAGATAAAACAGCTCATCTTAGTGCTGTTGTGAAGGCCGAAATATGTGGCTTGTCATCAGACAGAGCTTAGGAGAGAGCCAGACCCAGATAATGACTCTCATCTGCTTCTGCATAGTAGAAATTTCCTAAAGGTGCATAAATTTGAAGTAGCTCTAAAGTGATTGACTCAAGGACAGTGTCCAACCTGAGCATTAAGTGACCTGAGTTCTAGTCCCATATTTACAACCAATGTAACTTCTATTTTTGTTCAATTCATGTAAGGTGCCTGTGTGGTCAGACTCCTCTGCAAAGTTAGACGAAAAACTCCCACACTGCACTGCCTTAAGGAACCACTTGGGTGACTCACATGAGTGAAGCACCCCACTATGACTCTAAGAGCAGAACACAGTTGTCTCAACTCTGATCAAACTGAGGAGTGCACCCTCTGCCTCAATGCATCCAAGTTCAATTAAAACTGAGAAAAATAAAATGCACACAAAATAAAACTTGCCTACACCCTACAGTTTTTAAACTCTGGCCTCAAAGATCATCAAAGTCTATTCCCACTCTAAGAGCCTAACACTGCCAGACCCAGAGTGCTGGACAGTGTGTATACAGAAGCCTAGATCAAGTATGACATCCAGTGGCCTACTTGACTAATGACACTTAGAGACTTTGAAATAGCCTGGGAAATTCTGACCTCTTTGGCTCTTAAGCTTGTTGAAAAAGATTTCAACTGAAAAAAGGGAACTAGAACTAACAAGTATTCTCCACTATATTGCAGACACTACAAGAGAAACTTTTCCCATTTATTCTACTCACACCCCACAGTGATTGTGAAGCCAATATCATTATCCACCAAAATCAATAAGGAAACATAAAAATGAACTAACTTTCTAAAGTATCTCATCGAGCTTGCAAATGAAACATTTTAAATACAATCAGACTCCTGGAAACATGCTGCATCCATGATTCTGAGACTTCAGAGAATACATTTCCAAGTTTCTGTTTTATAAATGTGGAAATTAGTTCGAGGAGGATTAAACAACACCAAAAATATAGCTACTTAAGGACAGAGCTGAGACTGGAATCCAAGGCTTGCAGAAGGTTCACCAACTAATTATGAGTTCCAGTCCATCACAGAAATATCTTTACCTCCAGACAAGGCCTCTAAAATGCAGACTGTGATCACAAAGACCCTTTGCTGTATCTCAAAAGAGGCAGAGTTACCATTAAACCCCACTCTAACAGGGAGACTAGAAATGAGTCTACTAACTGCTTTACATCAAGAGTTAGCAGCAGAAACGAGGCAAAAGAAGAACTAATAGTTTTATAATTATATCTTGAATGTGCAGGTAGTGCCATTTTCACAAGGACAGAAAGACTGATATACTTTAAGCTCCAAAGTACAACCTGTCATCTTAATTAATGTCAACAATGATGACCATGGGCCATTAAGAGAGATTATTCTTAGAGTCCTATGCTTAATCAAGTAAGAAAATATGTAATCTTATTTGGAAAGAATTAAAATCCAAAATAGGGAGCATTAACATTCTCTGTGCAGTGAAACAGTTTATCTTGAAGACTGGTTTTGATTTGCCACATTCTTAAACCCCTGAGCACAGTCTATAGGCATACTCATAATTCATCTCCTACCTGGCCAAACATTCTTCTACCATTAGTCTTTGGTTTATGCCACAAATATGGGAGCACTGTTCCCAGAAGAACATTTGCAACATCCACCACCTGTTTCGCCATTGTCAAAACCTAGTCTCTTTCAGTTCAGTCTAAGAACAGACTCACATTCAAGATGCAATTTATATGGAACGCAATTCCTTAATTACATTTCTAAAATGACTTTGAAGGGATTAAAAAATAAAGTCTGCAGGAATTTTGGTAAAAGGTATCATCTCCTCTCTGTCCACTTCCCTCACATGATGCATCTTCTCCAGGACCTGCCTGTTCAAAACCTTCAAGAAATATTGTCTCTGCTTCTCCATCAACCAAGTCTTTCTTCCACTTGGAGTCTCCCCCTGATGTCCACGTCCCTTCTTGTCTCCTTTATCTTCTTAGCCATTCTCTTTGTCAAAAGTTAATTCCTGCTTTGGGGTTCGACTCAAATACAATAACCATCTCCCCTTCAAAGAACTCCCCAATCCTCTCACTGAGAATGAATTCCTTCTCCTACTACAATCAAATGACATTTTTAGTTCTCATCCAAGAACAATAGGTAGACTCAAAGAAAAGATGAGAATAGGTTCTAGAACCACCAATCCTGCTTTGCTTATTTTTTTAACTACCATTTATTATGCCTTTTCTGCATGGCAAGGCACACTTTTGTATGCATTTGACGTGCTAACTCATTAAAATCTCACAGTTTGCCTATGAGGTCATTACTATGAATCTCAAGATATAAGACATGATAATTAGGGCTGAGAGGAAGTGAATACTTTGCCAATAATCACATAGCCAATATGTGCTACAACCAAATTTTAAACCCAGGAAATTTGACTCCAGAGCTTGGGTCATTAACCACTGTGGTAGCCATAGAGGGGTACCACACAGACCTCCTTTAAAATAACCTGCCACGGTGAATGTAGTTGGTTCTCCCACATGGTTCACACCAAGACCACACTGGGCTGCCCCCAGACAATGACTACACAAAGCGGAAATATGGGAACTGGGCTACTTTTGGCCAGCATGAGACCCCATACATCAACCATTCTTTGCTGAGGAAATCCTCATCAGCTGGACCAATGCTTTCTCAAGACTGCACTGTGGTGAGAAGTTCTTCTATTTCAATCATCCCTTCCACCACCTCTCATTTCACAAATGTCAGATATGTACTGCAGTCTGAAGGAAGGTTCTCCTCCCTATTTCTGCTTCTCCCCCATTCATCCTAAATAGATGTTTTGCCTAGTAAATCTCTGACATGTCTAATCCTATCTTGGCACCAGCTTCTTGCAAGACACAGGTGGTACCAGAAGTGATCAAGAAAATAGGCATCCAGGCTCGGTGGCTCAGCCTGTAATCCCAGCACTTTGGGAGGCCGAGAGGAGAGGATTGCCTTAAGCCCGCAGGTTCCAGACTAGGCTGGGCAACTTGGCAAGACCTCGTCTGTACAATAAATCAGAAATTAGCTGGGCGTGGTAGCATACCCCTGTAGTTCCGGCTACTTGGGAGGCTGAGACAGAAGGATCACCAGTACCCAGCAGGTCGATGCTGGGGTGGCCGTGAGTGTGCCACTGCACTCGAGCCTGGGCAACAGAATGAGACTCCAACTCAAAAAAAAATACAAAGAGAAAACAGGCAAAGCAATGGGATTTCAGGACTGGCTCACTCACTACACATCTGGAAAGGAGGACCTGATAAAATGCCCTGGTGGAGGGGAACACCCTTGACAGTTCGATGATTCAAGCATTTGAAAGATATTTGGGGAAAGTTCTTACAAAGACAGCAGAGTTGATAAGTAGTTATCAAGTTGCATTAATGCTCCACAGAGAAATAATGTGAAAGTGAGGGTGGTTGGCAAACAGTTACAAGCTAATGAGAATGCCAGAGGCCTCTTTGGTAGCTTATCTCCTGCATTGGAAGAGAAGACATGGCTAGGGAGCAGATTTAGAATCTAATATTTAGAAATGCAGAACTCCAGAGACATTTAAACACTTGGCCAAAGAAGGTCAGTTATGCTAAGGCCAAGACACTGGTTGGGAAAACACTGGACCCTTGAATACGGGGTAGGCACAACTGGGTAGATGACCCCAAGGATCTTGGCTCTGTAGACCATCCAGAGCTTGCAGAGGTGGCCCACCTCTTCACAGTAAGAAGTAACACTTCCCCTATGTGGAAGTCACTACAGTTTCAGCTCTACAAGGCAACAGGTATCCTCCTAAGGAGATGTTCCCACCTCCTCTTGCGTCTTTCAGGCCAATAGATAGAATTAACTCCAATATCACCCACTTGAGACACATTGAGCCTCATAAGAGAGGAAAGAGATTACACCTCAAATGAATGGCAAGAATTACCTAGCAGGTCCAAGCAGAAGCTGAGAGAGAACCCCTGGGATTGAATTGTGAGTGTGCTTGATCAAAAGACCAAAGCATAAAAGGCTGAATAAGGGAGAATTCATTGCCTGGAAGGCACTTTCTTGAGACACAGGATTTGGGGAAGGATTCCTGGAAAAAAGGCAAACCCATTACTACAGTGGTACGATTGTTTCTTACTGCTGTTATAACACGTTGCCACAAACTTAGTGGCTTAACACAATACAAATTAAGTAACTCATATTTATGGAGATCAGAAGGCCAAAATAGGTCTTATGGGGCTAAAATCAAAGTGTTAGCAGGCTGCATTCCTTCTGGAGACTCTGAGGAAGAATCTGTTTTTTTGTCTTCTCGAGTATTAGCGGCTGCCGGTGCTCTTTTGTTCATGGTTCCTTCCTCCACCTTCAAAACCAGCAGTGTAGCATCTCTAAATCTTTCTTCCTCTTCAACCACCCTGCCTCGATCTTTCATTTACAGGGATCCTTCTGATGACAATGGGATATTTGGATACACCTGAATAAGCAAGCTCCCCTTTCCAAGATTCTTGATTTAACCATACCGACAAAGTTCATTCTGCCATGTAAAGTAATATAGTCACAATTTCAGGGCTTAAGACATGGACATCTTTAAGAGGAGGAGTCATTATTCTTCTGCCTACCTCAGTTGACTCTTTGGAACTGGAAAATAAGCCACACTGATTGAAGTAGAAATGCCTGTGTCTCCCTGGAAGATGGGAAAGGGAAAAATATAAAGCGGCGTGCTGGTTGGATACATTATGAGTCTAGCGGCAACACGGATACAGCTGGAGACCATCTTACAAAGAGAACTATCACAGAGACAACTGAATACCGCATGTTCACTCCTAATCGGGTCCTGATCACCGGTCCCATTAGCACAAAGGTGGGAACAATAGACACTGAACACCGCTAAAGGAGGAAGGGAGGAAGGAAGGATAAAGGGCCACAGCCACGTAGTGAGCACCAGGTCCACAATCAGCGGGACAGAGGGCCTGCTAGAAATCCAAACCCCACCTGCGTGCCATTTACTTATGTAGTAAATCCCACATGTACCCTACAACTCTAAAATATAACATAACATAGCATGTCATAAAAATCTCACCAGAGGAAGGTCAATCATCTACCCCAAGCCATGAGGAATGTGCTGGCAAGGGGCTCCAGCATCATTAAGCAGCTCAGCAGTGGCTCTCCTCTGCAGGCCACTGACAGTAGCGAGGTGGTTCCAGAGCTGAACTTGTCAGCACACATGAAGATGATGGGTTCCAAAGCAATAAGACCAGTGGGCAGTGCTGAAATGCCAGCATCCAGGAAGCTATACTGCCTTAATCACTAGCAATGTCAGAGAAGAAACCGAGGAAGTTTGACCCACACTGAATTGTGAGATAGTTAATAGAGTATAGCATCCCTATAAAGAAAATAGAGGAACAGTCAATGAAGGTGCTACTTCACAAGTATACTAAGAAAAAAAAAAGATCAAAAGTAAGAACAGAGAAAGTAACTACGGTTGATTGCCCCAATAAGAAGTCAAGACCCTTTGCTACATTCCTAGTTATTTTCAGACTCGGGACCCATTGACTGAAGAGGTTCCCTGCAACACTGTGGCAATAATATAGTGTAATGATCCCCTTCTCCAAAAGAGACCAATGACCATTTATTTAGGTGATTGTACACTAAAGAGGAGGGGATACCCAGAGACTTTGCAGACTCTTAGACATAAGATCTGAGTTGATATTGACCCCTGGAAATCTCAATGTCTCATTACCCCCTGTTAAAGTGGGGCTTATCAGGTGTCAAGTGATAAATGGACACACACTAAAATCTGGCTTATGGGGCCTCCACTATATACACAAACCCACGCAGTGGTCACTGTTATTTATCTGAGCCAGCGATATGGAACAACAGGCTCTCTGGGGCAAGAAAAATAAAAGCACAGTGTCTTGTAGGGCTCTTTGGTTCTAGAGACAGTGCATCCTGCACTTGGAAAGACTGCTCCAGTCCATCTGCAGGGTGTCAGAAGGCTGCCAGCTTGAGTGGACTTGGAGTAAGCAAGGGCCCTGCAGTAGGCCCAGGCAGCCCAGCCACTGAGGTCAGATGAGCTGGCAGACACTGCGGCACGGAAGGAGTCAGGAGTGAGATGAGATGCATGTGGAGTACATGCAAACCCTAAGGAGACACTCACAGTGCAGGCCTGTGGGGATCTGGAGACAGACCACATCCTCCACAGAGAAGAAACAGCTCCCGGCTCATTACTGGGCCCTGCTAGAGAAGAAATAACAGGTACTTACTTCTTGGATGATCTGAACTAACTCCTCTTGTTCCTCTTGTTCCTCTTGAATCACTTGTTCCAGCCTCCCTCCTCCTGGAACTGAGAGAAAGTCCAGAGGAGGTGTACTAGGAGCCAACCCGAGGACCCTATACCTTGAAGCACAGGAAACCCCTCACCTATAGCTGCCTCATCAACTCCACGCCATCTCCACACTTCAACTCTCCATCACAGCCATCTGCTTCCCCATCAAGTACAGGTGTTGGTGTTTAAATGATTTCCTCCAAAAACAGAGAGGAGTCTTCTGGAGGAGCTTGACTCAAGGAGTCCATTTTTCTTCCTGCCAAGCTCCTTAATTCCTGAGGCAAGTAGACCCATGGTGGCACACTTGTCCTGGAATCCCTAGAGCCTTACCCCTTGCTGTCAGGCTCTGGTGCAGATTTTCACTGTTCTGCCATTCTATACCACTTCACCAAAATCTTTACTCCCAACTCACCACACTCTCAAGGCCACAGCAGCTTAAAGGCAGACTCTGAACATGAAGGATTGCAGAATCACTGGGAACTTGAACATCAGGCCCAGTTCACTTCTAACCTCACAAATCTGTAGCTTCTCCTGAAAGTAGAAAAGTTCTTCTAACTTTGGAAACCTGAAGAGAAGAAAGGAACCAACAAACCTATACCAGCCCATAAGTTCAAACCAAATATACAACTGGGAGAGGATATACGAGGTCCAACAATTGGGTTCGCAAACCATCCTTTAAAAAGTGCTAAATACCTCATTGTTGGATATCACTAAGATCACCTTTGAAGTACTCCCCATGGGAAGCTATGCACCGATGTCAACACCTAGTTTAGCCATGAAAGCATTTTGAAACTCTTTTTCCGCAATAGCCGTCAAAGCTGTTATTTATTGAGGTCTGACAATTAAGTTCACAAATTTGCCACATGTACTTATGTTAGTAGCACTGTACAAATAATTGTATCAGAACACCCTCCCTACTCACCTGAACTGGCCCCCTCTACCAAAAGATAAGGAAATATTGAAAGAAAGACATTTGATGGCATTCAGGACATCAAGGGTAATATGATGACGACTCTGATGACCATTCCAGAAGTAGAGTTCCAAAATTGCCTTGGCAGGTTAACTAGGCACTGGCAACAGTGCATAGCTTCTGAGGGGGAATATTTTGAAGGTGACAGCAGTAATATTTAGCAGCAAAGTAGATAGCACTTTTCCAAGGATGAGCTTGCAAACTTAATTGTTGGACCTCATAACACAAATGAATCATTTACACAATACAAATTTATTTTCATAATGTTCTATAATTATATTTCTGATTCAAAATCTAAGTTTTCCCTTTTTCTCCTCAAACTTTTTAAAGTCCTCTTTTTAAAAACTCATGATTTGAAGAATGAGGAAGGGGAATACAAAATATATCCTAAAACATGGACCACTCAAGTTTTCTTTACTAGGTTTATAAATCTTACCTAGTGCTTTTCTATGTAATTGTCTTTGTGAGATTTTATAGACTCATGACAACTTGGAAAGAGAGAATGAGATATCCGAGATCTCATTTGGTATTCAATTCAGTCTTGAGAAGTAGATAAATTGTTTCCTATTGACATGTGGGGAAACTGAACCTCAGAGTCACACAGACAGTGAAGAAGACAGTCCAGATATAAAGAGCTCACCTTGTTCTGTCCCCAGTCCTGGAGGCCTATTCTCAACCAGCTCTCAGATATAAAATAGTACCCAAAATAGTCTTCCTAACAAATAGCTACTGGACAAGTGACCTTCTGGAGTTATCTGTTCTTTAATATCTGTTTCTTTCTAGCAAGTTACAAAATCTTCGAGAGAGAAACTGAAAATTGAATCCCAGCAAAATGAACTGTGAATTCCTACTTTCATGGCTAAGAAACCCAGAGCCTAGTAGGGACCTGGACAGGGACTAGAAATGATGGGTCTTAATAATTCCTTGGAGACATTCTTTCTCACCAAGTAACCTTCAAAACAGGGCCAAATTTAATAGTAGTAGATGGCTGTGTTTTTAAGGAGTGACACACAAAGACCATCCATCACCAGCAGGGTGCAATTTCCAGTACTCAATGGGACAGATCACTTGCTCCTCCAAGAAGAACCTTTAAAATGTGTCTATCCCAGGGATGTCCACATGAAAAATGGGGCTCTTGGTGACTCTCCTTGTCAAGCAAAAGAGCTTAATCTCAACCACATGGAAACTAAAATGACCTGTTAAGAAGCTGTTTAATCCAGTAGGAACAGCATGTGCATGGGAACCAGGCAGTCCCAATTTTTAATTTCAGCACCACAGCTTTCTAACTACGTGTTTTGCACAAGTTGTTTCAATTCACTTAATTCCTACACACTCCTCTGTAAAACGGGGATAAAATCACAAGGCTGTAAATCAGTTAACATATCCGAAGCACCTAGCACAGTGTCTGGTACCTGAGAGACCCATATTGGGAATAGCTTAAAATGAATAGGCCATGTTTAACTAAATTTAAGAAGAATTGAGTTAGACAAAGTTAAGCAGACTTCTTGCCTTCAGAGCTTCTGAAAGTTTATATCATCCTAATATGCATGATAAATCTGCAAAAAGGGGATTGAGTATATAGTAGTACCCAAACATATTGGATCATGGAACTAATATAAACAATGTTGGAAACGCCAATTTGGAGCAAAATCTAGTAGACTCTTAACAAACATTAGTTGCCTCCCTTCTCCCACCCAGGCTTCTTTACTCCCTAAAACTAACATACAAATAAGACACTTTGGTCCTTGTGACTTCAGGGATATCAAAAGTATACTTTTGGCTTTTGGGTTTTTAATCTTAAACGCTATCATTTAAAGTAGTAATTTTAAAAAAGAAAACAGCCAGGCGTGGTGGTACACACCTAAAGTCCTACCTACTTGGGAGACTAAGGCAAGAGGAAGGCTTGAGCCCCAGAGGTCAAGGCCACAGTGAGAGCAAGCTATGATCATGCCACTGCATTCCAGCCTAGGCTGCAGGGGGAGACCCCCGTCTCTTAAGAAAAAAAAAGAGCCGGACTCAGTGGCTCAGCCTGTAATCCCGCGCCTTTGGGAGGCTGAGGTGAGTGGATTGCCTGCACCCACGGGTTCGAGACCTGCCTGGGCAGCGAGACCTCATCTCTACAATAAATCAAAAAATCAGCCGGGCGTGGTAGCGCATGCCTGTAATTCCAGCTACTCAGAAGGCTGAGACGGAAGGATCGCCAGAGTCCAGCAGGCGAGGCTGCGGTGGGCGGGAGCGGCCACTGTACTCCAGTCTGGGCAACAGAGTGAGACACCAACTCAAAAAAAAAAAAAGAAAAAGAGAAAAAAAAGATTAAATATGTATTGACAAGATACTTGATACTTATGAGAGATAAACTGAATCTTAAAAAGCTGTGATAACTTTTTCAAAGTGTTCAATTAAACATTATAATTCAAGTGCAGCCAATTACGATATTAAAGCGTGTGGTCTTAAATAAAAAGCAAAAGATTTCCTCTCATCGTCATCTGGCATACTTTGTATTATTTCCTGTCTGTTTCAGTAGGTGGCACTGCAGATTTAACAGAGAAAACCCTATAGAGTAAATGTAAGTTCATCCTGGAGTGAATATTCTGCTTTTTTTATTTTTATTTTTTTACACTCTCTAGTGTTCCACGTTGTCCATCTGCCTAGAGGAGAACTTGTGTATTTTGCGGGAGGGGTACAGGAGGTAAAGTAGTATAAAAAACGTTTTCCTTCCACTCCTGGAAGCTCTACCTCTGCATCTCAACCCCTTGAAAATGGGCATTTATAGAATTCCATAGCTCAAGAAGGCCAAACACAAAATCATCATTTGACCACTGACCCATACCCTGCCCACAACAGGCAGTACTAATCACTGAGCCAGACCCAACCTGTATCAGTCAGTGCTAACCAATCACAGCCACTTTCCTACTGGACTCAAAGACCATCTCTCAATCCTTATTAGCATGCTTTTCCAAGCAGCTACTAAGAATTCCTCAACAAAGATACCAGTGGTGAAATCTGTTTATAATCCCTACCATAGAATTCAGAGACTTTCAAGGTCAAATCTTTGAAAATACTTAGAGTTGTTAAGAAATGTTTCCAGAGCTTACCAGATGGTTTATGATTGAACCAGGTAAGAATCCAGGATTCTTGAGTCTTACTGTAGAGTTTGCATTTCTCCCTGACTTACTTCCCTACTGCTAAGAGTCAGACTGCTTAAGTAGAAGCCCTGAGGAGCAAGATCACATAATCAAGCAGAGTTTTTCTGGTCCCCACTCATCTTTTGGAGATGAGGAGGGGAAGAACAGGCAGAAGTTTTTGTAAAGCCAAAAGCAGTGGGTGAGGACCTGCACTGTTTGCGCAGGCCACTTTTGTCCTGGCCCAAGATTGTCCTGCTCTGTGCACTCAAAAGGACATGACCCTCCAGTGGCTCCTTTTTCAAAGCTTCACCTTCAAATGCGAAGGCTTTTTACTATTTTGGTTTAAATTTAAGGCAATCAGGTATCAATTTTGAGTCAAATGACAAGTCCCTTCGTTAATACTGCATTTCCAAGAACTTTGTATGATTTTTCTGCTTCTAAATTCTGCTTACAAGTGATTTGGGAAAAGCTGAAGGTGAAGC
Source organism: Carlito syrichta (assembly GCF_000164805.1). Classification (NCBI taxonomy): domain Eukaryota; kingdom Metazoa; phylum Chordata; class Mammalia; order Primates; family Tarsiidae; genus Carlito; species Carlito syrichta. The sequence continues at coordinate 639,483 of NW_007257977.1, read as the reverse complement.
CCTTAAATTGTATCCTCCTATTTTTTTCCCCCAAAAAAGCTACTGATGATGTTGAAATGAGCATTTTCATTGGGTTTCAGGGCATTTCTAGATGAAATCCTGCCAGAATTTTAAATATCATGCATCCAAAAGTGGTGTTGTCACCATCCAACTCATTCCTGATTTTTATCCAGCAGTTGCAACTCTTAAAGGTACTGCTATTCTCTAGTAAACCCAGATCTGAAATTTCAGTCATTTTCAACTCCCCTCTTTCCTTTCCCTCATTTCCACCAATCTTACTAATTCCTGTCTGTTCTGTGTCTACTCTTTTAAAATGTCAGTGAAATATTTCAAGCATATAGAAAAGGTCAAAAGAATAACATAATAGACATTTATGTACCCATCATTAAGCTCTGTCAAATGTTTGCTTTTTGCCATATTTCATGTGTTTCTAATAAAAGTATTGTAGAGGTGGAAACCTTGCAAACCCATTTCAGATTCCATTTACTCATTGCTTCAGTCAACAAATATCTATCAGTCATGACTATGTGCCAGGCCTTGTTTTAGGAGTGAGAATTCATCAATAAAGGAAACAAAGCCCCTACTTTCTTTAAAACCATACTGTTATAAATAGCCCCCTCTTCAAGGTCAGGGTGAATATCCTGCTTCTTTCCCACTCCCACATTTGGCCAATGTCTTGTCCCTAAAAGGAGCTCAACCAATATGTGCTCTCTCAAATATTCTTCTAGAGTTGACAAGAAGTTTGTTAGGATCACTCTAGCTTATAGAGGGAGCTCCAGACTCCCTCCTTTATCTTCAGAAAAGAATTTATGTCATAGAAACATGAGACAAAACTCTGCCCATTACTAAAAGACGAAGTTCTATTGGAAGAAGTATAAAGTGAATTGGTGCAAAATGCCACTTGTCTTCTCTGGCAAAAACTTCCTTGAGTCTCTCACTCCATTTTCCTTTTTTACCAATATAGCAGTAACATCTGCAACAGTGCTTCCCAACCCTGGCTGCCTATCAGAAGCCCTGGGAAGATTTCAAAAAGACCTGAACCTGGGCCTCTCACCACATCAGTCGGTTGAAGTTGCCTGAGTGGGTCCAAAGCATCATACATTTTTAAAAGTTCCTCAAATGTCTTTAATGTGCAGCCAAGGTTGAGAACCATGGAGATAGGGCAGTGATAATCCTGAAATGATGGTCACAGCATGCTGCTGTGTCTAAGTTCCCTGCCAAATGTTGCTCAATGTGCACGATTTGTTAGAGCTCCAATTAAAGGTGGTTCCTTACATTCTTCCATTAATTACCCTTTATCATTCTCCCATTATGTGTGCAGAATGGCCTACTGCCCTGACCATGTACTTGTGTATCACCAAAGCTAAGTCCTTCCATGTTCCACTAAACTTGCGACATTTCTTTGGCATCCATTGAATATTGTCAGTGCCTCTTGCCTGCAGAAGATTAAGTGCCCTTTACCCCCTCTACAACATGTCACACAAATTCCTGCTCAGCTTACTGTTCTGTCTGACAGGTTACCATTATTATGCTACGTTTTTCCTCATTAGTAGTAAAAATTAATGGCATATGATTACCAAAGCCTAGGGTGTTGACTAACCTCATGTTCTGGAATTAATACAAGGATACTTCTCGAACCTGAAGTTTGCTCTTTGTGCCCATGATTACCTTTTAATCTCTTCAAATGTTTTACCCCAAACTCTACTATTGTTAATACACTATGAACTTTGGAATATTAAAAGCCACACTCTAGAGGGCTCATATTACATTGTTGAAATTAAAAAGGGATCAAGGAAGCTATTTGATCTGATTTTAGTGTAGATTTGTGGTTCTCAAACTGAGGTCAATATTTATCTATATGAAGTTTATAATGTTGTATTTTGATTCCAAGAAAAGTCTTCAAATATTTATATAATTGCAGGTCAGTTCTCCAGGTGGCCTTGGATCGATCCAGTTTCCAATCCTTTCTTATCTATAGTTCTTACAAATAATTGCAGAATGTGCTGGAAATGCAATATCCTGAGAAAGGGAGGAAATGTCCGGGACAATTCAGGCTTTGTTTTTCTCTATACTGAAAGAAGATGTTTTTCAGAGTGTTGCTTAGTGAGTCATATTGCCCCTGACGTATATAACCCAGGGTGGACTGCCTGTCTAGGTCCCTCTGCTGTGGTGCAAGTGAGACACAAGAAGTCAAGGTTCCCTCTGCCCCAAGCAGGTTTCTTCAGCTTTTAGAGACTGGCGCACAATGTATCCCAGTTTTCTTTTGTTCCTTGATGCATATTTATTGGTAGTAAATATCCACTTTGTGTAACTAGTTGCATACAAATGTGTTCTGTCTCACCAGACTCTGACAAGTTGGTAACCAGTACACAGTGAACCTGCTCTATGCATATAAGCACACTATGGACCACGCTGAGTGTTTCCCATGTGCTAGTCACTCTAAGTATTTAATAGACATATCGAATTAATCCTCACAACATAAAATAAAGTAATATATTAGATATGAAGAAAAAGCATAGAATATGTACTAACTTGCCCAAGGATGTACAGCTGATAACTGATGAGGATATGAGACTCGAGCCCAAGCCATGTATCTTCTTGGTCCACCTTTGTAATCACTAGCCTATGCTATTCCTTAAACTATCAATAGAATGATATTACTTTGTTACAGGTATTACTTTTTTATAGAAAAACAGTGAGATAGGCTTAAATATAATTGCTATCTTGTGCCATATTAAGACCAACTGATGCCCTAGCATCTGCTCAGATATGAAATTTGCAATAGAACAGAGAAGAGTGATGATTAGAAGTGAGTCATGACAACTCAACATAGCACAGACAGGTAGACTCAACAAAACTCATGCAAATTTTCAAAATTTTTTCTATAAAGTGAGTACCTTGCAGTATTGTTACAAAACCTGACAAATGTTACAAACAGCCACCACACACATTCAAAATACAACACAGACCAGTATTGTTTACAAGGATTGTTGCAGAAATCTTAAATATTGGAGGACAGAACTCAACAATATATTTAAAATACATCATTACCAAAAGGGTTTATTTTAGAAATGCAAAGATTGCCCAATATCAGATCCATTACTATAGAATATCATGTTAATAGAGGTAAGAAGGAAAATTATATAATCACCCCATAGATGTCAAGAAGACATTTGATGCAAAACAATAATCAATTATGTTACAAATACACAATGCAATAAGAATTAATGAATAGTTTCATAACATGATAAATATATGTACCTCCTCCAAAAGCCAGCATAAAAAATACTGAGCAAAACCAGAATATTCTCTATCTCCACTAATCTTTTATACTGTAATGAAGAGCCTAGCCAATACAATCAGGCAAGATAAAGCAGTTAAAAGCACAAGAATCATAAATGAAGAGATAAACATATTTCTACTTGCAGATGATGTGGTTATATTTTTAGAAACCACAAAGTAATCCGTGGAAAACTACTACACTATAAAAAAAATTGTAACATAGTAGGATATAAAATTATCACAGAAGAAATATCTTTCACATACACAATAACCTATTGAAAGCTATAATGTAGAACAATAACAGCAACAACAAAAGCTAGACATAAACTTAACAGGAAATATGCAAAACTCATATGAAGAAAACACTTCTGAAAGACACACAAAAAAATACAAACATATTGGAGCAACCTCTGAATGTAAGAAATGGTGAGTGTGGAAAAGAATTTTTGAATTCTGAATGCAATCAACTTCTACTGAGGGAAGAGAAGCCAAGAGGAGTCTTACTGTTTGTTAACCCCTTTCTCCCCATGTAATACTTCTGGGCAACAGATGGCTCTGCCATTCCTGCAGCACTTCCATAGCAGCAAAGGGGCCAATCCTCCCTCCCAATTCCACTGAATGCTCACAGCTGGGGACCAGAACACAGACCAGCTGGCTCCAGTCTGTGGGAAAAACATTGCTACAGAAAGAAACTTTAAGTTCTGAGTGCAGACAGTCTCAGACAAAAGAATGGGAGCTGAGAGTGGTGGGGTGGGGGTGGTAATAGCTGTCATATTGGCAATACTTTTCTCCCTGTGTGAATTGTTTTGTACAGCATGACCACACTGGTCAGGGGACCCTTTCCCACTGGGATGCCCAATCATGCCTGGAGTGGAAGTTGGAAAGCAGCTGAGTCTGACCTGGCCCTCCTGAACCAGCTTTACCACCCAACCCCTTCAAAATCCCAGGGACTGAGGATCTTTAGGAGTTTCTACAACCACACCCTTCACCTAGGTCACCTGCACACTTCCCTGGGATAAAAGAAGCCAAGCAAAAAAAGGCCACAGCCACCACCACAGTTGACTATCTCCTCCAAGTGCCATCTCGCCTGGCTGGAGGTCAACTAGTACAGCTCATTACAACATCTGACACAATAACACAGCCCTTGAGAAGGAGATAAGAACAAAGCCTATGCCACCGTACATCTCACAGACTAACCTATAGACCAAGACATCAGAGAGCTTCTCCAGAGGCCACTCCAAAGACATAAATAACCCACTCTCCTAGAATTCAACGCCTGTGCTTTCACATCATGGGATACATTACAAGCATCCCCCAACACCTTCATAAGGCAGCTAGACCCAGAAAAGCATCAGGACCAACAGTGGTTGGGCCCTCAAGGATTACCATCCCCCCAGGGGAAGGAGGAGTACAACACAATGAAGGACCAACCTGTGAGATTAAATAAATAACTAAACAAAAATAAGAGTAAAACATAAATCCCACAAAAGTCCACCCCAACAGTAGCAACCTTATCTAACTAAAAAACAATAAAACAAAGCAAAAAAAAAAGAGTCCGTCCTCATAGATGAGGAAGAATCAGGAAAAAAAAATCAGCAATACTCAAAGCCTTAATGAGTCATCAATGGCAAAAGACACCCCAGATCCCAAGCAATGAAACCTACTCAGAATGCCCTGTCCCTGATTACAGACATAGAATTCAGACTATGGATGGCAAAGACAGTCGAGGAAAGCCAAGAAAAGATAGAAACACAGGTCACCCAGGCAACAAAAACAGTACAGGAAATAAAAACTGAACTTGTCAATACAATAAAGGTCCACTCTGAACTCTTAGAAATAAAGAATTATTTCCTGCAATTTAAAGCACAAGGACAAGTCTTAGCAGTAGAACGAACCAGACAGAGGAAAGAATCACAGCACTTGAGTATCAAACTATTGAAATAACCCAGTTCAACAAAAACAAGAAGAAAAGGCACAAGAAGAATGAACAAAGTCTATAAAGGTTTGGAATTATGTAAAGAGACCAAATCTATGACTGATTGGCATCACTGAGAGAGAAGAGAAAACTGAGAACACCCTGCAACAAATCTTTCAAGAAATTATCCCAGAAAATTCACTTGTCTCACTAGAGAGGTGGCCATGTAGATGAAAGAGGTCCAAAGAACTCCTGCAAAGTACTACATGAGAAGACCATCCCCAAGGCACATAATAATCTATCTCCACAAGGTAAGCATGACAAAATAATGTCCTAAAGGCAGCTAAAGAGAAGGGACAGACCTCCTACTGGGACCTATCAGAATTGCAGCAGACTTCTCAGCAGAAACCCTACAAGTCAGAAGGGACTAGGGCCCCATCTTTAATGTTCTTAAAGAAAAGCAATTCTAGCCAAGAATTTCCTACCCTGCCAAGCTAAGCTTCATTAATAAAGGAGAATCAAAATCCCTCCCACTCATTCAATCCCTAAGAGAATATGCTATCTCCATATAAGCCCTTCAAAAGAAAGTTTAAGGAAGTTCTAAGTACAGAAATGAAAGAGCACACCCATCACAAAAGCCCAGGGAAGCACAGAGTTAACAGACCATAAAAATCAACCACAAAACTGAAAAAGCAAAGCAGCCTCTTAACAGCAATAGGACCACTTATGCATCAATAATTAGCTTAAACATGAATGGACTGGACATGCCACTCAAAAAACATGAAGTGTTAAATTGGATAAACATGATCCATTCTTCTCCTTCCTTCAGGAAACCTATCTCACTGCAAATGACACCCACAGGCTTAAGACAAAGGGCTAAATAAAAACCTTCCAGGCAAACGGAAAACAAAAAAGAGCAGAAGTAACTATTCTTATATCAGGTAAACAGACATTAAACCAATAAAAGTTAAGAAGGACAATATATAATGATAAAAGGTTCAATCCATCAGCAAGAAATATTCATCTTGAACATATATATACCCAACATAGGAGCACCCAGATTTATAACCCCCATGCTTTCACATCATGGGATACATTACAGGCACCCTCCAACACCTTCATAAGGCAGTTACACCAGAAAAGTAACAGAGGATAACTAAACTAAACTAAGAGAGGATATAGACAGCCATACAATTATAATCAGAAACTTTAATACCCTACTAACAGCCTTGGACAGATCATCAAGGCAAAAAACTAACAAGGAAATCCAGAACCTTCACTTCACACTCAACCAACTGAACCTAGTAGACATCTACAAAACACTTCACCCAACAACCATTGAATATACATTCTTCTCATCAGCACATGAAAAACACTCCAAGATTGACCGCATACTTGGGCATAAATCAAGCATAAACAAATTTCAAAAGGTTGAAATCATACCAAGCATCTTCTCAGACCACAGTGGACTAAAAATAAATATCATCACCAAAAAGAATTCACCAAAACACTCAAATAAATGAGAATTAAACAACATGCTTCTGAATGACTTTTTGGTTAACACAGAAATCAAGACAGAAATAAAAATATTCCTGGAAACAAATGCAAGCAAAGACACAGCACACCAAAACCTCTGGGATGTCATGAAAACAATGCTGAGAAGAAAGTTTACAACATTACATACACAAATCAAGAAAAAAGAAGACTCTCAAGTTGACAGCTTAATGTCATACCTAAGAAAGCTGGAAAGTCAAGAGCAATCCAATCCTAGAATCAGTGGAAAAATGAAATTATTAAAATAAAGTCACAGTTGAGTGACATAGAGATCAAAAAATCATAGAAAGGATCAACATGACAAAATGCCGGTACTTTGAAAGAAGAAATAAGACTGAGATCCCTGGTCAGATTTATGAGAGAAAAAGAGAAACGAAGAGAAAGTTAAAACTATTAGATATGAAAAAGGACTTATGGCAAGTTGATGATGGAACAGGGTTCCAGACTGTAAGAGTCTCCACAAAAGTGAGCGTCCATAAAGACTCTCTGCATGAATGGATGTGTACCAGTGGGTGAGTGAAAGTCCATCTTAGGGGAGACTCATATTCATGCACCTGGGGCTCTCCTCTAGAGGTGACAGCAACTCCCTACCACCCTGAGATTGGAGCCACTAGCATGCAGGATCATCTGCTGTTCTTGGGGCTCTCCTGAGAAGAGGCAGCAGAAAGCAACCAATCTTCATCACCTGGCACCCAGCCCACACCATCACCTATGCCAGCATAGTGCTATGAGCTGGATCCGTGGAGAGAGAAGATGGGGAGAATTGGAGAGGAACCCCATCACCGGTGAGGATATGCCAGTCGGAGTCACTTTCTCTGTCCGGGACCAGGCAGAGACCTGTATTGCCCAGCTCAGTTCCACCCAGCCTCCAACCAGGACCTAGAGATAATCTCATCAAACTTGGAGAGACAGACAGCCACTCCCCCACGCTGGATCAGACACAGACACGTCAGATCTGAGTGGGAGACTTGACAGGCAGCAAGTTGGATGGGCCCAGATCTGATCCACCTTCCTCCCACAGAAGTCCCTGGGGCATCTGACCCACACTGAGAGCAACCCTATCAGCCTTTGCTGAGAGCAGAGGGGAGGGGCTAGAGATCAGAGCTGAAAGGAATTTGGACTTACAGGGATGACTTCAGGGTAAGTTTTTTAGCTTCTTTGTTTTTCTTGGGTTTTTGTTTGTTTGTTTGTTTGTTTTAGCTTTTTTTTCTCCTCTCTTTCAGTTTTTGATTATGTTTTCATACTTGCTGTGTTTCTGTTATTTTATTGCTGGTTTTTTTAGACTTCCTATTTGTGTAGGGTATTTTTAAAGGAGAGTATATCAATGGAGGAGGGGGTTGTTGGTTTGTGTGTTTATATGATTATCTGCATGTTTTTAAAAAATATTTTCTGTCTTTGTTTGTGTCTCTTTTCATTTGTTACTTGGTATGCCTGTCTGTTTTTCCACTTTTTCTTCTCTCTCTCTCCACCTTCCTCTTACCCCCCTTCTTCCTTTGTCATTGTTTTCCTTTTTCTTATTTCATTTTGCTTTCAGGGGCAAACATATACCCCACTGCATGGACAGATTATAAGACAGTGAGTAGTGAGTTTCAGGGGGCCGACACACCAGTTAGTAGATACGGGGATCTGCAGATAGTTTCTGAATCACAGCTCCTCCCTCAATTAAATCTCAAAACTGCAAAAAGTACAGCCCCCCACCCAGAGTCCAACTCCAAATTGAACAAAGCCAGAGGAACCACATAAGAAACATTAGGAGACTGAGCAAACAGAAGTAAATGCTATCCCCCATCCCTGAACAACAGAATTAAAGAAGAGGTTTAAAAAAGGGGGGAGGGTGGAAAATCTACACAAATGAAGAAAAAACAAAGGAAGAATATGGGTCTAACCCAGACCCCTGGGAGTTCAGACACTGAGAATACAGACTTCAGAATGCAAACAATAAAGAGCCCCCAGAATGACTGATCTCAAACCACAACCCAGATCTCAAGACATTATAAGAGAGAATAAACAGAAAAGAGGAGAGATAAGAAGAAAGAATGAATAATAATAACTGAGATAACAGCAATAAAGAGTACAGTTAATGAAATAAATAACAAACTGATAAGCACAGAAAGCAGAATTAACCAAGCAGAAGAAAGAATCTCAGAGCTTGAGGAAAAAAATATGGAACTAACTCAAACTGTTAAAAACATAGAAAAGAGGCTTAAAAGACAGAACAAAACCTCCAAGACATGAGGGATTATTTGAAGAGGCCAAACCTAAGATTAATTGGAATTCCTGAGGCAGATAGAAAGACAGATACCACTCTGGAACAAACATTCCACAAAATTATCCAAGAAAACCCTCATCTTATCAGTGATTCAAACACAAGAGATTCAGAGAACCCCTGCAAGAAAACAATGAGAAGACCAATTCCTAGACACATAGTAATTCACCTACACAAAGTAGGTATAAAAGAAAAAAATCCTAAAGGCAGCAAGAAAAAAAGGTCAGAATACCTACCAGGAAAAACCAATTAGAATAGTAGCAGACTTATCTACAGAAACACTTCAGTCTAGGAGAGCCCAATCTTCAAAATTTTCAAAGACAAAAAATTTCAACCAATAATTACCTACCCAAGCTAAGCTGAGCTTCATCAGTGGTGGAGAATTAAAATCCTTCCCAGACATTCAATCCCTAAGCGTCTACGCTGCCTCTAGAGCAACTCTACAAGAAACACTTAAGAAAGTATTAAACACAGAAGACAAGAAAGAAACAACAACGCCTTTCCCAAGAATGCAGGAAAGAGATTGAAAACACACACGAGGCAATTGAGAAAGATAGAATTCTCCTCAAATCATTTTATGAAGCTAACATCACATGGATACCCAAACCAGGTAAGGATCCAACCAAAAAAAGAGAACTACAGACCAATATCCCTTATGAACATAGATGCAAAAATCCTCAACAAGATTCTAACAAATCAGATCTAAAAACATATCTCAAAAATAATCCACCATGACCAAGTAGGTTTCATCCCCAGGATGCAGGACAGGTTCAACATTCACAAGACCATAAATGTAATTAAATACAACAACACATGTAAAAACAAAAACTACATGACTATATCATTAGACACGGAAAAAGCTTTTGATAAAATCCAGCATCCCTTCTTGATAAGAACCCTCAAACACCTAGGTGTAGAAGGAACATACCTCAAAATAGTAAGTGCCATTTACAATAAACCCACATCTAACATATTGCTAAATGGATAGAAACTGGAAACATTTCTCCTGAAAACTGGAACAAGACAAGCCTGCCCACTCTCACCCCTCTTGTTCAACATTGTGTTGGAAGTACTAGCTAGGGCAGTTAGACAAGAAAAGGAAATCAGGGTTATCCAAACATGAAAAGAGGAAGTCAAGTTATCCCTCTTTACTAATGATATGATCCTATACCTTGAAAATCCAAGAGAATCTGTCAAAAACCTGCTAAACTAATAAAGGACTTTGGCAAAGTCTCAGTGTACAAAATAAATGGGCAAAAGACAGTTGCATTCCCATACACCAACAACAAGCAGGCAGAGAACCAAATTAAAAGCACAATCCCATTCACAACAGCCACAAAAACATGAAATACCTCAGCATCTTCCTAGCCAAAGAAGTAAAAGACCTTTACAATAAGAACTACAAAACACTGTTCAAATAAATCCAAGAAGACACAAACAAAAGAAAAATATTCCATACTCATAGATGGGAAGAATCAGCATTGTTAAAATATTCATCCTACTAAAGGCAATCTACAGTTTCAACACAATACCCATTAAGTTACCAACATGATTCTTCACAGAACTGGAAATAACAATACAGAAATTCATATGGAAACATAAAAGACCACAAATAGCCAAAACAATACTTAGCAAAAGAAACAAAGCAGGAGGTATCACGCTTCCAGACTTCAAACGTTACTATAAGACTACAGTAATCTAAACAGCCTGGTGCTGGTACAAGAACAGGCATATAGACTAATGGAAAAGGATAGAGATTCTAGAAGCAAAGCATCAATTTCTCAACCAACTCATCTTAAACAAAGCCTCCAACAACAACCACTGGGGAGAGGAGAGCCTATTCAGTAAATGGTGCTGGGAAACCTGGCTGACCACATACAGAAGATTGAAACAAGAGCCCTAACTATCACCATACAAAATAATTAACTCTAAATGTATGAAATACCTAAACGTAAAACCTCAAACTATGAGAATCTTAGAAAACGCAGGAGACACCCTTATGGAAATTGGAACTGGCAACCAATTCCTATTCGGAACCCTAAATGCCCACACCTTACAAAATAAGATAGACAAGTGGGACCTCATCAAACTAATGAGCTTCTGCAAAGCAAAAGAAACCACCAAGAGAGCTGGGCTCGGTGGCTCAGCCTATAATCCCACGCCTTGGGAGGCCGGGGTGAGTGAATTGCCTGAGCCTGCGGGTTTAAGACCCACCTGGGCAACTTGGCGAGACCTCATCTCTACAATAAATCAAAAAACTAGCCGGGCTGGTAGTGTGCAACTGTGGTTCCGGCTACCTGGAAGACTGAGGCGGAAGGATCACCGGAGCCCAGCAGGTTGAGGCTGCGGTGGCCGGAAGCGGCCACTGCACTCCAGTCTGGGCTACAGGGTGAGATTCCAACTCAAAAGAAAAAAGAAAAAAAAAAAAAGAAACCACCAAGAGAGCAGGGAGACAGCTCACAGAATGGGAAAAAATATTTGCCAACTGTATATCTGACAAAGGCCTAACATCTAGGATCTACAAGGAACTCAAATGCACCAAAAAAGAAGAAAACAAACAGCCCCATTAAAAAATGGGCAAAAGACATGAATAGACACTTTCAAAAGAAGATATACAGGTAGCCAACAGACACATGAAAAAGTGCTCAGCCTCACTCATCACTAGAGAACTGCAAATCAAAATCACATTGAGATACCACTTAACCCCAGTAAGAATGCCATCATTAATAAAACAAACAATAACAGATGCTGGAAAGGATGCACAGAAAAAGAATGCTTCTCCACTGCTGGTGGGAATGTAAACTAGTGCAACCTCTTTGGAAGACAATGTGGCAATTTCTGAAAGAACTGGACATTGATCTTCCATATGACCCAGCAATTCCCCTATTGGAAATATACCCAGAGGAACTCAAATCATTCTACAAAAAAGATACCTGCACTATGTTTGTTGCAGCTCTATTCACAATAGCGAAAACATGGAACCAACCATGTTGCCCATCAAAGCTGGACTGGATAAAAAAATGTGGTACATAGCTGGGCTCGGTGGCTCAACCTGTAATCCCGTGCCTTTGGGAGGCTGAGGTGAGTGGATTGCCTGAGCCCGCGGGTTCGAGACCCACCTGGGCAGCGAGACCTCATCTCTACAATAAATCAAAAAATCAGCCGGGCGTGGTAGCGCACGCCTGTAATCCTGGCTACTTGGAAGGCTGAGGCGGAAGGATCCCCGGAGCCCAGCAGGTCGAGGCTGCGGTGGCCGGGAGCGGCCACTGCACTCCAGTCTGGGCAACAGAGTGAGACTCCAACTCAAAAAAAAAAAAAAAAAGTGGTACATATACACAATGGAATATTATGCAGCCATAAAGAAGGACAAACATGGACTTTGCAGCAACTTGGATAGTTTTAGAGTTAATCATACTCAGTGATCTATCACAGACAACAAACAGAGTACCATATGTTCTCACACATAAACGGACCTTGAAAAATTATAATACTATAAGAAAGGGATTGGCAGTAGGGGGAAACTGTCAGAGGAGGAGGGGTGGGATTGGCAGTTGAGGGAAGCTGCTGGGGAGGGAGGGGAAACCTCATCAACAAGGGTACCTGCGTAATCAACGTTTGTATACCTAACCTTGAATTGTACCCCACATCTTTATAATAAAAAATAAATAAATAAGAAAATATTATGCTTCAAGGGAGTGTAAATAAAAGAAAATCTATACTCCTCTTTCTCTGGGAAAAAAAACCACACATGAATCAACCCAAAAATCAAAAGAGAGACAACAAACAAACAGCAGCAACAACAAACTCTATCAAGAACTTAATGACAGGGATAAACTCTCACATCTCAGTAATTAGGCTGAATGTGAATGGACTAAGTGTACCACTGAAAAGACTTAGAATGGCAAAATGGATAAAATATCATGAGGCTACAATATATTGTCTCCAAGAGACTCATCTCACCAGAAAGGACACTCACAGACGCAAAGTCAGAGGATAGGAACAAAATTTCAGGAAAACAGAACACAAAAGAAAGGAGTCTCGATCTTAATTTCAGACAAAATACCCTTTAAGCCATCAAAAATGTAAAAAGATAAAAAAAGGTTGCCAAATAGTGACAAAAGGTTCAATGCATCAGCAAGAAATAGCCATTCTAAACATATATGCACCCAACATAGGAACACCAACTATCATAAAGCAGCTTCTAGGTAAACCTTAAAAACATATTGATTCTAACACTATTATAGCTGGGGACTTAAATACCTTACTCACAACCCTAGACAGATGATCAAGAAAAAAAAATCAACAAGGCGATCTGGAAACTCAATGTGACACTTGACCAAATGGACTTAATTGATAGCTACAGAACACTTCACCCAACAACCACAGAATATACCTTCTACTCACCACCTCAGGGAACATACTCTAAGATTGGCCATATCCTTGGCCATAAATCAAGCATAAACAAATTCCATAAGATTAAAATACTGCCATGCACCTTCTCAGATCACAGTGGAATAAAAGTAAATATCAACACCAACAAAGTCCCCCCAGAATCCACAAAGATGTCGACATTAAACAGCATGATGCTAAACAACTCCTGGGTCAACATGGAAATAAAAACACAGATTAAAAGATACCTGAAAACAAAGAAACATCTTACCAAAACATCTGGGATACCATGAAAGCAATACTAAGAAGGGAATTCATGTCTCTATGAACACACATGAAGAAAATGGAAAGATCACAAGTTAACAGCCTAACAAATCACCTAAGAAACTAGAAAAGCAAGAGCACCAAAACCCTAACTTCAGCAGAAGAATCCAAGTCACCAAAATAAAAGCCCAAATTCAGGGCATAGAAGACAAATAGACAATACAAAAAAATAAATGAAACAAAAAACTGGTTCTTTGAAAGGATAAACAAGAATGATGGACCCCTGGTTAGACTGACCAAGAAAAAGAGAGAAAAAGCCCAAATAAACACAGTTAGAAATGCAAAAGATCAAGTCACAACTGACCCTGAAGGAATACAAAAAATTATCAGAGACTACTATGTACACTTGTATGGGAACAAACTTGGAAACGTAAAGGAAATGAAGGACTTTCTGACATCACACAACCTCCCCAGGTTGAAACAAAAAGAAATCAAAACCCTAAATAGACCAATAATGACCCAGGAAATGGACTATGTCATAAGAAAACTACCTACCAAAAAAAAGTCCTGGACCAGATGGCTTTCCTGCAGAATTCTACAAAACATAAAAAGAAGAACTGATACTAACCCTATTGAAAGTATTCCAGGCAATTAAGAAAGATGGAACTTTCCCCGAATCATTTTATGAAGCTAACATCACATTGATACCCAAACCAGGTGAAGATCCAACAAAGAAAGAGAACTATAGGCCAACATCCTTGATGAACATAGATGCTAAAATTCTCAACAAGGTCCTAGCAAACCGAATCCAACAATGCATCTCAAAAATCATCCACCATGATTAAGTAGGCTTCATCTCAAGGATGCAGGGCTGGTTTAACATTCACAAGACCATAAATGTAATTAAATGCATCAATAGATGTTAAAACAAAAACCACATGATTATATCATTAGACACAGAAAAAGCTTTTGATAAAATCCAGCACCCCTTCTTGATGAAAACCCTCGAGCATCTAGGCATAGATGAAACATACCTCAAAATAGTAAAAACCATCTACAAGAAACCCACACTCAGCATACTGCTAAACAGAGAGAAATCAGAACCATTTCCCCTGAAGACTGGAACAAGAGAAGGATGCCCACTCTCACCCCTTTTTTTCAACATAGTTTTGGAAGTCCTAGCTAGAGCAATCAGACAAGAGAAGGAGATCAGAGGTTCAAATAGGAAAAGAGGAGTCAAGTTATCCCTCTTTGCAGACAACACAATTCTATACCTCAAAAATCCAAGAGAACCTCCTTGCACTGATAAAGGATTTTGGCAAAGCCTGAGGATATAAACTAAATGTACAAAAGACAGTCGCATTTCTATACACGAACAATAAACAAACAGAACCCAAATAAAAGCACAATCCCATTCACAATAGCCACACAAAAAGTGAAATACCTTGGCATCTTCCTAACCAGAGATGTGAGAGACCTTTACAATGAAAACTACAAAACACCGCTCAAAGAAATCAAAGATGGCACAAACAAATGGAAAAATATTCCATGTTCATGAATTGGAAGAATCAACATTGTTAAGATGTCCATCCTACCCAAGGAAATTTATAGATTTAACGCAATACTCAGTAAATTGGCAACAGCATTCTTCTCAGACCTAGAAATGACAATACAGGAATTCATATGGAAACATAAACGACCACAAATAGCCAAAGCAATCCTCAGCAAAAAAAAACAAGGTCAGAGGTATCATACTCCTAGACATTAAACTTCATTATAAAACTACAATAATCAAAACAATTGGGTATTGGTACAAGAACAGGTATATAGACCAATGGAACAGGATAAAGATTCCAGAAGCAGAGCCTCAATTTCTCAACCAATTCATCTTTGACAAAGCTTTGACCACCAACCACTGGGGAGAAGAGAACCTCTGCAGTATATGTGCTGGGAAAACTGGCTGACCACATGCAGAAGATTAAAACAAGACCCCTACCTATCAGCATAAGCAAAAATCAACTCTTAATGGATCAAAGAACTAAACGTAAAACCTCAAACTATAAAATTCTTAGAAAATGCAGGAGACAGCCTTAATGGACATTGGGACTGGCAACCAATTCCTGATCAAAACCCCAAGTGCCCATGCCATAAGAGATAAGATAGACAAATGGGACTCATCAAACTGACAAGCCTCTGCAAAACCAAAGAAACCATCAAGAGAACAGAGAGACAGCCCACAGCCTGGGAAAAATTATTTGCCAACTGTATATCTGACAAAGACCTAACATCTAGGATGTATAAGGAACTCAGTCATGCTAAAAAGAAGAAAACAAACAACCCCATTACAGAGTGGGAAAAAGATATGAATAGACACTTCTCAAAAGAAGACATCTGAGCAGTCAACAGATACATGAAAAATTGCTCATCTTTGCTAGTCATCAAAGAAATGCAAATTAAAACCACACCTAACTCCGGTCAGGATGGCCATCATCAATAACTCAAAAAGCAACAGATGCTGGAGAGGATGCTGCAAAAAAGGACCACTTCTATACTGATGGTGGGAGTGTAAACTAATACAACCTCTGTGGAAAACAGTTTGGCGAATCCTAAAAGATCTAAAAAATCAACCCGAAATCCCCCTACTAGGAATATACCCGGAGGAACTCAAATTACTCTACGAAAAAGATACCTGCACATGTATGTTTATTGCAGCATTGTTCACAATAGCAAACACATGGAAGCAACTGTGCTGCCCATCAAAAGAGGACTATATTTTTAAAATGTGGCACATATACGTGATGGAATATTACACAGTCAATAAGGACAAAATTATGAACTTCACAGCAACCTGGATGGACTTAGAATCTATAATACTGAATGACCTATCACAGAAACAAAGAACTGAATATCACATGTTCTCACTTATAAGTGAACCTTGAACCATTATCATAATACTATAAGAAAAGGAATGGCAGTAGTGGAAAACTGCCAGAGGAGGGCAGGGGCAGGATTGGCAGTAGTGGAAATCTGCCAGGGGAGAGGGGCATACCTCATCAACAAGAGTACACGTGTAATGAACATTTGTATACCTAACCCTGAATTGTACCCCACATCTTTAAAATAAAAATAAGATAAAATAAAAAGAAATGAAAAAGGTGGATGTCACAACAGACCCTGAAGAAATTCAAAAGATGATCAGAGATTACTATGAACATCTGTATGCAAATGAACTAGAAAATCTAAAGGAAATGAAGGAATCCTGGCTTCACATATCTTTCCAAGTTTGAAACAGGAAGAAATTGAAAACCTAAACAGACCGGTAACAATTCAAGAAATCAACTCAGTTATAAGAAACTTCCCTGCCATAAAAAGTTCTCAGCCAGATCGTTTCTCAGCTGAAGTCTTTAAGACATTCAAGGAAGAGCTGATACCAATTCTACTGAAAGTATTCCAGGTAATTGAGAAGGAAGGAATTCTTCCTAACTCTTTCCATGATGCTAATATCATCTGCATACCCAGAAAATAAAGAAAGGAAAGAAAACTACAGGCCAATTTCCCTGATGAGCATAGATGCAAAAATTCTCAACAAGATTCTAGCAAATCACATCCAACAGCACATCTCAAGGATCATCCATCATGACCAGGTAGGCTTCATTCCTGAGATACAAGGCTGATTCAAAATATGTAAATCAGTAAATGTAATCCATCATATAAATAGGTGTAAAACTAAGAACCACACGATTATCTCAACAGACACAAAAAAGCATTTGATAAAATCCAAAATCCCCTCTTGAAAAAGAACTCTTTAACACCTAGGCATTGAAGGAACACTCCTCAAAATAATAAGAGCCATCTATGACAAACATGCAACCAATATTATACTTAATGGACAGAAACTGGAAGCATTCCTCCTAAGAACTGGAATAAGACAATGATGCCCTCTCACCCTCCCTATTCAACATAGTACTGGAAATCCTAACCAGAACAATCAAACAGGAGAAAGGGGGGGAAAGGGCATCAAAACTGGAAAAGAGGAAGTTAAGTTATCCCTCTTAGCAGATTATATGATTCTACACCTAAAAAACCCTTGAGAGTCTGTCAAAAACCTCCTCACGCTGATAAACAACTTCAGTAAAGTTTTGGAATACAAAATCATTGCATAAAATCAATTGCATTTCTATACACCAACAACAAGCAGGCTGGGGATCGAATAAAAAGCACAACCCCAGCAGGGCTCGGTGGCTCAGCCTGTAATCCCACAGCTTTGGGAGACTGAGGTGAGTGGATTGCCTGATCCCGCGGGTTCGAGACCCTCCTGGGCAGCAAGACCTCATCTCTACAATAAATCAAAAAATCAGCCGGGTGTGGTAGCACATGCCTGTAATTCCGGCTACTTGGAAGGCTGAGGCGGAAGGATCGCCGGAGCCCAGCAGGTCGAGGCTGCGGTGGCTGGGAGCAGCCACTACACTCCAGTCTGGGTGACAGAGTGAGACTCCAACTCAAAACAAACAAACAAACAAACAAACACAACCCCATTCTCAATAACCAAAATACACACACACACACACACACACACACACACACACACACACACACACACACACAGGAACTGGCTATCTGGACCAGCTAGACCCCTTAGACATCTTTGTGACTTCTCTAATCAAGTCAAGAGTGTCTGAACTTCTGCTCCCACATGGGTCCTTGTCTTTACTTCCATGGTCAAGGCGGGGTGGTTTTTATTAGAAAGTATACCAGCAATAATCGATAATTGCTATTGAGGTCCTTACCTCAATGCCCTCAGCTTCTGTCCCATGGTCCAGGGTCTGCAGCGAATGTTTGCCATGAGATCTTTCTGAAACTGTATATTCTGGAAAATTTGTTCCGGATCATTGCTGTCCCCTGTTTCATCACCATTAAAGCTGTCATCCAAGTTGCTGAATAGATCAGGGCATTAAGGAGAAAATCTGATTAGTAGAATTGCTTCCAGCAAAGATCCTCTTGTCCTAGGCAAGCTCAGCATCTCAGGGCCCCAGGGTCATCTGCATGAAGTTGTGTGTGTGTGTGTGTGTGTGTGTGTGTGTGTGTGTGTGTGTGTGTGTTTTGTGG
>NW_007257977.1:594820-620687 GCF_000164805.1 Carlito syrichta | reverse complement strand
TCCAGTCTGGGTGACAGAGTGAGACTCCAACTCAAAACAAACAAACAAACAAACAAACACAACCCCATTCTCAATAACCAAAATACACACACACACACACACACACACACACACACACACACACACACACACACACACTCAGCATCCACCTATCCAGCTAACCAGAAAGGCGAAAGACCTTTACTGAAAACATTGCTCAAAGAAATAAAGGATGACACAAACAAATGGAAACAACAGCCTATGCTCATAGATTGGAAGAATCAATATCATCAGATGTCTATTCTACCCAAAACAATCTACAGATTCAATGCCATCCCTTTCAAACTGCCAGCATGATTTTTCACAGACCTAGAAAAGACAATATAGAAATTCATATGGAAGCAAAAAAGAACCTGAATAGCTGAAGCAACCCTCAGCAAAAGGAACAAAGCTGGAGGCATCACACTTTCAGACTTCAAACTTTACTACAAGGTTACAGTAACCAAGACTGCATGGTACTGGTACATAAATTGACACATAAACCAATGGAACAGGATAGAGAATCCAGAAATTTAAAAAAAAAAAACTTTCAACTAATTCGTCTTCAACAAAGTCAACAAAAACAAATATTGGGGAAAGAAAACCATATTTAGTAAATGGTGCTGGGAAAACTGGCTAAACACATGCAGAATAATGAAACTGAATCCCTATCTCTTGCCATATACAAAAATGAACTCAAAATGGAGCAAAGACTTAAATGTGAAACCTCAAATTTTAAGAATCCAAGAAGAAAACTTAGGGAACATCCTCCTGGGCATTGGAGTAGGCAATGAATTCATGGCCAAGTCCCCAAAAAGCAAATGAAGCAAAAGTTAAGATTGACAGGTGGTACCTTATCACTTTACACAGCACGTTACACAGTACTTTACACAGCAAAAGAAACCATCAAGAGAGTAAAGAGACAACCAACAGAATGGGAAAAAAATATTTGCTAGCTATGCATCCAACAAAGACCTTACATTCAGGATCTACAAGGAATGCAAACGAATCTAAAGGGAAAAAAAAACAATTAAAAAGTGGGAAAGGACATGAACAGATGCTTCTCAAAGGAAGACATTCAAGTAGCCAACAAACATGAAAAAATGCTCAGCCTCACTAATCATCAGAGGAATGCAAATCAAAACTATAGTGAGATACTACCTAATGCCAGTAAGGATGGTTATCATTAAAAAGTCAAAAAACAACAGGTGTTGGCAAGACTGTGGAGAAAAGGGAATGCTTCTACACCGTGGGAATGTAAACTACTTCAACCTCTGTAGAAAGCAGTGTGGGATTTTCTCAAAG
Source organism: Carlito syrichta (assembly GCF_000164805.1). Classification (NCBI taxonomy): domain Eukaryota; kingdom Metazoa; phylum Chordata; class Mammalia; order Primates; family Tarsiidae; genus Carlito; species Carlito syrichta. Next base: position 619,364 of record NW_007257977.1, on the reverse strand, counting down.
AAGTAAAAATTGAGCTACCATATAATCCATTAATCCCACTTCTGGGAATATATCTAGGAAAACATAAATTGAATCTCTCTACCATGCTTGTATGTTCATTGCAGCACTATTCATTACAGCAAAATTATGGAAGCAACCAAGATGCATATTGAAAGTGGACTGAATAAAGAAAATGTGTTATATTTGCATGATAGAATATTACTCAGACATAAAGAAGAACAAATCATATCCTTTGAAGCAATATTGATGCAGCTAGAGATCATCATTTCATCATCCTAAGTGAATTATTACAGAAACATAAAACTGAATAATGCATGTTTTCACTCATAAGTGGGCTCTGATCACTCATCACATGAGCACAAGCCTGGAAACAACAAATGCTGAACACATAAGAGGAGGAGGGAAGACATAGAAAGATCGGGGGAAACAATATCTAGAACACATATTCAAGGTGAAACAGAATATTTTTTAAAAGACCAAAAGCATTAGAAATTCAATATTTAATAAACAGAGAATCTTTTTTTTTTTTTTTTTTCCGAGTGGGAGTCTCACTCTGTCGTCCAGGCTGGAGTGCAGTGGCACACCCACAGTCACTGTAGCCTCCACCTGCTGGATTTAGGCAATCCTTCTGCCTCAGCCTTCCAAGTAGCTGGAACTATAGATGAGCACTACCATGCCTGAAATTAAGGGGTTATTGTTAACTGTGTTAGATATGAGAGTGGCTCTGCTGTCAAGTAAAAAAAGAAGAGAAAAGAAAATCCATTACAGAAATATACTGATGTATTTACAGGGAAAATATTCCAGCTCAACACTCCTACTCCAGAAAATGGTGAGGAGATAGATAAAACAAGATTGGCAAATGTTATTAATGTCTAAAGCTGAATGATGGGTTGGGTGGGATATCATCATACTATTCTCTCTACATTTTTTGTATGTTTCAAAATTTCCATAATCAATGGATTTATTTAAGCTTTCAAAATAGTCAATGATAGTCCAAGCTTGGAATCTGATAGAATTATCATAATGTTCCTACCATGGTGGAGACCCAGGAGACATAAAAGCTATGAGAAAGGCTCATCAGACTCCTCTGGAAGGTTGTCACATCCCCTAACTAGGAGGAAACATAATATGTCCCACAGGATTCCACTAAATTTTACAATAAAAGATGGACATTGAGATGCTACACGCTTAAATCAAAGAAGATTAAATACCTTCCAAAGATTGGAAGATTTCTCCTAAATAGGGTCTGCAAAGCATTTTCTATTCATAAAAGCATTTCCTGAATGCTTTTAGTTTAGAAAATAATTACCTGTTTTAATGTAAAGTAAATCACCTACAGAGGGGGGAAACAAACTATTACTACTTTTTGCAATGCCTCTCTACAATATTAATACAACCATCTTCTGCCTTAACTTAAAACTGGGCCCACCAAATTTTTAATGTACATCATGATTCCTTTCTGGCTCTGCCTCCATGTAAACAGAAAGATGGACGATGTACTGACATTTTCCCTATTTGCTGCAGAGCTTAGAGTACTTGCATAGCAAATTGAAAGGAAAAAGGCCAAACCAGTTCAATTGCGGCTGAGAAGAAACATGCATAATTATATTTGTCCTGATTCTGTCATCTTATAAATATATATAATAGATATTCATACTTACCCACAAGCCATAAAAGATCAATTCCCAAAATTGCAGAATGTTTGTTCTCTAAAAAATTTTAGTTCGAGCTGCATCCCAGCTGATTCGTTTGGTGTGTAACTTAGTGTCAGAGTTTACTATTGTCTTTGGTTATAATAGATGACACTCATAGGCAACCACTGATGGATGAGATCAGTTGCCAAAAAATGACCATATTATCCAGAAAAGTAAAGAACAGACATAATTACTAGAAGGCACCCAAGAGTCTCTTTTGGCAGGTGCCTAAAGGAAAGGAAATTCATCTATTGACCCATGTATTTATTTCCAAGGACTGACATAACAAAGCACCACAGACGGCATGGTTGGCTTACACAACACAGACATATTGTCTCATAATTCTGGAAGCTAGGAGCTCGAGATCAAAGCATTGACAGGGCTGGATCTTTGTGAGGGTTGTAAGAGAGGATCTGTTCCATGTCTCACTCCTAGCTGCTGGTGGCTTGCTGGCAATCTTTGGCATTCCTTTGCTTATGGAGATATAACTCTGATCTCTGCTTTCATGTTCTTTCATTCCTGCTGTGCATGGTTCTTCACATGGCATTCTTGTTATAACTATACCAGTCATACTGGATTAGGGGCTCACCTTACTCCGGTATGGTGTTATATTAATTAATCACATCTGCAATGACTTTATTTCCAAATAAGGTCAAAATCTGGGGTACTGGGAGTAAAGACTTCAACTTATCTTTTTTGGGATATACAATATTCAACCCATAACAACCCACACAGTCAAAAAACAAAAAGAGATCACCAAGCCATTTCCCACAGATCAGCTAATAAAGATCTTATTTCTGATTATATACTAATATGTTCATATGTGTCCTAGCCACAGTAGAAGAAAGTCTTCATGGGACTATAATCTGTATATTAGTTAAACACAGGGTCCAGCTGCTCTAACTATAAAGTGTTACAGTAAAAAATGAGATGGAAATTCATTTTCCCTTTAGTTAATCATCTGAAAATAAGCACTCTAGAGATTATTTAACAGCTCTGAGCTATCAAAGACCCAGGGATTTTTTATATTATCACCATCTTTACCACGAAGTTTCAGTTTCTGGGCTCTCGCCATCGTGTTCATTATACGTCTATTAGGAAGAAATTTGGGCAATGGTGTGTGTGCTCTTTCCTTTTGAGAGGAACAAATGACTCCTTTCATTCCATCAAACAGAACTTAGCCTGATGTCTATACCAAGCTGCCAGAGGCAGTCCTAGGCTATCCTCAGGCTGGGAAATGCAGTCCTTACCCAAAACCAGTTATAACTATCACCATGATAGAACGGGAGAGCAGACTATGGTGTGACCCCTAGCAGTCTCTGCCATAGCCAGTCAACCTAGTAACACTTCTCAACTCCCTACAATCTCTTTCCATTCTTATGAAATTGCTCACTTTCAATTTTCAAATGCTTAATTCAGTCCTTATCCCTTTAAGTTTCTCTGCAACATTGCAACATAAATTGATCTATTTGGAGTTCTTTCTCCCCATTCTCCTGACTTTCCAAATTGTTTCTTCTTAATAATAGTATTTTCTGGTCCTCCTTCTCATTGTCTTTCTAAAAGGCCTGTCATCCTTTCTCCTTCCTGTAGGCCCTCCATGTAAAGTCATCAGCTTTTTTTGTTACAGCCATTAGTTTGAGGTTGATGCTTACCATATCTCTTATCTCTTACTTCCTCTCCAATGCCCCCTGTCTCCTTTCCCATTGTGCACTGGTCTTTGACATCTGGATGTCTTGTCAAAGTCTCAGACATCCAAAACCAGACTTATCATCGTCTCTGAAATGTTTCCATTTACCCTGGCTCATGTTTGCACCATTACTATCAATCAAAAAAATGTTGTAGGGGTTTTGGGGTTTTGCTTTTAATTGTCTTCCTCTGTACCCTGTTCAATCAATCAGTAAATTGTGTCCATTTTAACTTTAGAGTTAAACCTACCACACCTTCTGACTCATTCCTAAAGGCATTGTTCTGGATCTAGTTCCGACTACTTCTTAGTCTAGACCACTCTACTCACTTCTCCACCCATCCTAATGCCTCCTACACTAGTATCAGAGATTCCAAAGCACAATCTTGAAAAAGATCAGAGAAAGCATAGTAATTGGGGCCAACCATGATTCATTTCTCAATGGAAGAATTTTTTTTTAGTTCCTACTATTTTCCAGATACTAACATGCAATATCTTATACAATACTCTGTGATAACTAACTAAACTAACTACTAAGTCAATTAAGTGTGTATCATATACTAGGCACTATGCCAATGTTCCCTTATTTTAATCTCACAATCTAAAAAGGTAAGTACTGTTATTGTTCTCTTTTTGTATGTTAAGAAACTGAGACCTTACAAAATTAAGCAATTTACTCAGGGTCTGACACTGGTTAAATGGTGGAACTAGGATTTGAACCAGTTAAGTTTCCAGAATATCTTCTCATAATCATTAACTTGACCTCACAGAACTCATAGAAGGCCATTATCACTATCATTATTTCACAAGCCAAGGAGGTTAAGCAACCTTAGTACTTTTTCAAGGCCATAGCCATAATTCAATCTCAAGCTGACTGGATACCAAAGCCCAGATTCTTTCTTCTACTTCATGCAATTTCCCACTTATGTCCCTCAGTTATAAACTACCCCTCAGCCTCTGTGAGATTTCTGGCACTTATGGAGTGTTGAGATTAAGAATTGAGAAAAGAGAGGCAAGGAGACAGCATGATATCATCCACAGTTCTAGAAAGACATCTAAAGTGTGTATTCTTCTCATCTTAGTGCCATCAACTTCATAAAATCACACATAACTTATGTCTTGAAATTCCATTAAGGATGACTTTCTCTGTATTACCACCCCTGTCTATTGGCCATTTGGGGGAGGTGATGTGTCCCTGGTTGGACTCTATCCTATGCTTACAATTGCTGCAATATTAAGTTCTTGTGTCCCCAGTCAGGAACAAAAGGTGAATCTGTTATATTGAGTAGGAAAACCACAATAAAATGGAGAATATAATCAAGTGAATGTTTCTAGAAACCTGGGTCCAGGCACGGGGGTAGTAGATTTACCTTCACCTAGCTAGTGTTGAGCCAATACCTTCAAGTTTCTGGTTTGTACATTATCCTAAAAAAAAATTCAGAAACAAAATCAAGAGAGGCTACTTCTGTGATAACTTTGCAGGCCAAGATATTTTGAAGTTTATATGGGTGGCTCAGTGTTTTAATACTTTTAAATACATATGAGGTATAGGCTAGAACTCTGGACTACATCTAAAGAGAGAGAATGCTCATACTTAGCTGTACTTGCCACCTTAGTAGATATTTTGCTTTTGCATCATAGATTTGAAAACATGAAAGAAAAGAAGCAAAAGAAGCTTCTGAATAAGTTCAGTCCCAAGGGTTTGTCTGTGGACAGGGCTATTGCCTATGAAGAAAAAAGGATGACATTCAGTATCACTGATAACTGGAAAGCAAAATCAGCTTCCTTGGTTATAAAAAGGTGTGTTTTATTGTGAGAACAAGTGGCAAATACATTCAAGGACATTTATGTTATAGGTGAACAATCTCAAGGGAGAAAAATGCTAATACAAATAAAAACCCAAATTGTTATTTATGAAAGCAAAGTTCAGAGCTACACCTTTAACCACTCCCTTTATACTCTAACTACAGCTTTGATAAAGTACTTGATATTCCCTCTACTCGAAATAGTTTATTTGTCCTGCACACATGAACGTACACACATATGCATCCACACACACACAAACACACACCATTTCCTTTCTCCCAGTTAATTTCTACATATCCTCTAGGTTTTAGATTATTTGTTATTGCTTCCAGAAAACCTACTGTAATATCCCTAAGACCATATCTGATGCTATCTCTAATACCCTGAACTACTCTAGCAATATGTGTCACTCTGTACAGTAATTGTCTGTTTAGCTTTCTGCCTTGTCCAATAAGTTCTTTAATGGCAAGAACTAGCTGTGCTCTCATTATTTTATCCTTAGGGTTTATCATAATGCATGCAATAAAGTATATAGGTGCTCAACATAAAGGAATGCATACATTTTGCAATATAGGAAGCAATTTCTTTTCATCATCATGGTTCCAAGATGTGTTCTTTTCTAAAGCATATTTTCTAGGGTAAAACTAGTTCCAATTATTTCAAAGAGAAGTTACATTGGGTATGCAGATATTATTGTTAACTTATTGTGGTAACCACTAAAGCTGTTCACAAATACACTGGTTCCATCTCTTGCCCAGTGAAAAGTACGACGTGATATGGAAGCTTCAAGAGCTGCTGCATGATTCTCCCCGTCCCCTTCTCCTAATGAGGGAAGCATGTTTTGTTTGGTTTGGTTGGTTTTTTCATTTTGTTTTGTTTTTGAGGGGGTTTGGAGTCTTACTCTGTCACCCAGTCTGGAGTGCAGTGGCACGCTCATGGCCACTGCAGCCTTGACCTGCTGGACTCAGGTAATCCTTCTGCCTCAGCCTTCTAAATAGTTAGAACTACAGGCACACGCCATGACGCACGGCTAATTTTTTTATTTATTGTAGAGATGAGATCTTGCCAAGCTGCCCAGACTGGTCTCAAACCCCTGGGCTCAGGCAATCCTCTTGCCTCTGTCTTCCAAAGTGCTGGGATTACAGGTGTGAGCTATCATGCCCAACGAGAAGCATGTTTTGATTAGGAGTTTTTTTCAGGCTGTGATCCTAACTGAGATGTTGAACAAATCCTCCAATAGACATGTCATGAGATCAAGAAGGAAATCTCTAATACTGCAGCATAACAAACCTCTTCACTGACACTCTTATAACAGCTACTATCTCTCCTTTCTTGCTATCAGAAATTGCCTCCCTCTCTAGAAGCAGAAAATACTAAATATTCTTTTTTAAATTTTTTATTTAAGTTTTCTTTTTTCCAGCCTCTCTTACAGCTAAGAGTAGCTGTGTGGCATAGTTCTGGACAAGGAAATATAAGGGAAATTCTACTTGTGTTCGTACTAGATATTTTCCACTTACCAAGAAGTGATTCAAAAGAGAAACCTCCTCTTTCATTTAGCTGCTGCATGCAATTGTATGAAGACATGAATTAGTCGTCTTTTAACTGAGAGGACAAACCTAAGAATTAAGTCAATATGTTAAGAAAAGCATCAATAACATCACCGAGTGGCTGCACCAAACTTCAAGACTTATTGCTTCAGGAGGTTGTAAACGTCTGTAGTGTTAGACACACTGTTGATCAGGAATATTTTGCTACTTATAGCTGAATACATTCTAACTAATTGTGTGAAGAATACACAAATTTCCCTCTCTGGCATCATATCAGTCTAAAATTCTGAAAGCTAGTATAAACCAGCAAGTCAGATTAGATACCCAGGAACCAAAAGCATCATTTGATAGATCTAAAGACACAAAGAGATTATCTAGAGATGAAACCCATTAGCTAAAGATGAAATCCATGTACTACTGCTATAAAAGGACAAGGAGCTTGCTTATATTTGAGGAGAGTAAATTGAAAAAGGATATTCACAAGTAACTTCATTCTTGGTCTCTTTGTTCAGAATTAGCTCATAAAACAAGTTTATATTTGGCTACGTGCCTAGAAAACTGTCAGTTGCCCTAGTAGTTTAAAAAAAAAAAAAAAGCCAAAGCCATCCATATGTATTTTACCAGGAGTAGGTCTTCAGAGGTTGGGAAGGAACTGATGAAGAAGTTGTGCTTGAATGGTTATTTTGTGAAGTCATTTATACCACTTTCCCACATGATTTACATGTAACCTACCACCTTCTGTTTCACCTGTTTAAAAGAAAAATATTTGTTTGTCTGCATTACTTCTCATTAGAAAATACTTTTGCAAGTGTAATTCTTCATTTATTATTAAATATTCTATTGGATACTGACAGTTTTGCACAATACTCATCGAAAAATATAGACCTGGAAGAGGGACTATTCAATGCTTTGTGAAGAAGTCACATCATCCTTAAAACCCAAGTGGGCAGGGTACAACACATGAAATACAGACACTTTGACATGAGAAACAAAATCTTCTCCAAAATTTTTTTCCCGCCTACCCAATCATATTTTCCACCAGTTTGGGGAGTTTCCTCCATGGGGTTTGCCTCCAATGAGCCACTCCCAACAGCAGCCACAGACACAAATTGGATTTCCATTTTTATATTCACAGATCAGATCAGTTACCTCACAGTTGTGTTTATGCTCAGGCAAATAACAATGATAATGATAATGCAGGAATTTGGTTTTATTTTTACACATAAACTGCAAACATGGAAATGCATGGGCTGGAAGAGATGACAGCTTGTGGAAACATAAGTTTCTATGAAAGTACTGGTGTCAGAAAACTGGGTGCAGAAGGATCAGAAGGTGAAATAGTGGCCATCTTGGGACTCACAGGCAGACTGAGGAAAGCTTCAATGGGAGGAATGGAGGTGGTAGAAAATAACTCATAAGATCTTCTAAGTAATGAGAAATACTTTTTAAAACCACAATATAAGTTCTAATAATTCCTTTGTCTGGAATCAGCTACTCTTTTAGGCTTCTGAACTTTTACACTGATGACTTTGGTGTTACTTGGAAAAAATGATCATAACCCTTGGAAATTCTTATTAGCTAATTCTTCAGCAATTAACTTCCATAGAACAGACTTTAGTATGCCAATTCATGAAAAAAATTCTCTAGGTTCATTCAAATTCAATATATTATGCTTAAGAGATTTAGTCATGCATAAATATTATTAGCATTATCATACTTAATATTATTTTTTTCACCTTAAAGTTTTTTTTAAAATAAAGATTGATTTTTTTCCCCGTAAAATGCTAAATATTTTTCATACATAGAAAAGTACAACTTGGGGTTTGGAAATTTACTTTGCAATCTGAGAGCTCACAGTTAAATAATTTGAAATGTAATAAACACTTACAGGTAATCAATGTCAGCTTGTCATATGTCATTTTTTAGGACATTCACAATACCCCCAAATCACTTTAAAAACAGTATCTATCAAATTGTCTAGAGCCTCTTTACTCCAAATTAAAGTATCCAACACAGATGATACACAAGATGTGACTTTAAAATTACTGATTTTTAAATGTCTTCCCTGAATTTATGTACAAACTGCATATTTTCTCCTTCACAATAGTCATCTTTTGACATTTACACACTCATCCCAAATATGATCTCACTAACTGTCAAGGCACTATTACCATGTTGGGCATTTGAGTTAGTCTTAATAAATAGTCTACTACTAGATGGGTCCATGAGTGAATGAATGAGAGTGAGTGAACAAGTGATAAAAGAACACAGAGATGAAATTAGAATCTCCACTTTGAAGAATGCTTCCCTAGCCGGTAACACTTTTATTTTAATATCTGCACTAATGCTCAAGTTTTGTGGTTTGGGATGAATTTGATTAATGAAAACAGTCCATCAAAAATAATTTAGAATAAGTCTTGAGAATATGAGACAATCCAGTGGGCTAAGGACACTTAGGAAAACACAAGCCATGTTCAAAATATTGCAAGTCTTTCTCATGATGGGGCTCTGAAGGCAATTCCAGAAACTATTTGAGCAACAACAACTCTAGGTTAAGCATGTCAACTCCAGGGTGTCTGCTGTGAAAGGTTATGCTCATCTGAATGTAGGAAAACTGGCATGCTACTTTTCTGTTTCTCTAATTAGACTGATACATTTATGGTCAAGGTTTACATATTTTGCAGATGCGATGGCGGGGGGAGGTCCTATAACCTTATTCTAAGTTTAAATCCACAAAACCTCATTCTTCTCATCTGTATGATGAAGGATCAAACTAGATGATTTCCATAAACTTTCCCAGTGCTTTCAATAATTCTATAAATAAATAGGTTAAACATTGTTCACATAACTTTTACCACTCTCACTAACATTTCAGAGGTTTTATATTGAAGGGACTGTTCCTTAAACAATCCAAGGCCTCAAAGGAAATCATGCTTTAGGCTGTTGAAACAGGATAAATGGGACAAACCTCTCTCTCTCTCTCTCTCTCTCTCTCTCTCTCTGTCATTCATACACACACATACCTCTGTCCCATTAGCAGTAAACTGTCCCAAACAGGGATAATTATAGACATCAACATGGTTGTGCACTAGTTCACATTCATGTGAAATCACTTATGTAATGCATACAGAATAAAGCTGTTCTTTAAATGATCTGTCAACTCTTCATTAAGTAGTTACGACTTCAAAAGCAGACGAAGTGCCTTCAAATGACAGTATGACGGCGGGCTTCAGAATTTCCTGCTTCCGGTTGTGTCCAAAATATCTTATTCTGTAGATTCCAGGCTGGGCAGTGTCTGGAATGTACCATTCTATCGTCGCATTGCTCAGACCCAGTAATCCCTTGTGCCAGTAAAAACTGTTGGTAGTAAAAAAACAAACAAGGAAGCAAAACCTAATTTACAAATGAATAATTAGGAAAATGCATCATTGCTTAATAAATATTCAAGAAGTACCTATAATGAGCAAGGCCCTTTTCTAGATATTGAGGATACAGCAATAATTATTAGACATAAATACATATTTTCTAGCACAGGAATTTTAAAGAACAGCTATTTGTAGAAATATATTTTCTTGTTCTACCTTTCTAACTACCTAAACTCTAGCCATCCCAGGAAGCCTTACCTGCCAATCAAAACACAGGATGGTCTCCTGCTCTCAAATTGCTAGAACATCCTTTTAACCCTCATCATACTCTGCATCAACTGAAACCTCTTTTCACATTTAGATTCATTTGTTAAAAATATATATTTAATGAGCACATGTGTCAGACTATTCTGGAAGTACTGAGGAATACAGTAGTGAGCAAGAGAGACATGGGCCAAAATTTCACGAAGCTTATGTTCTACTGAGGTAAAGATGGAAATAAAGGCAGCAAACAAATAAACAGACACATTTTAAAATTTTAAGAATGATACACATCACCTAAAAAATAAGACAGAAGCCTCTCTAAGGAGATGTCATGTAAACTGTGTCTACAAAGATCTATAGGAAGAACATTCCAGAAAGAAGGAGCAAAGAATACAAAGTGTCCAAAGCAGGAACAAACTTGGTGTGACCAAGAAACAGAAAGTAGGTCAGTTGGTGCAGGAATTCAATTAATACACTGTGGAAGAGTGGTCGAGATGAGAGAGATAGATGGAGTTAGACCATATCGGTCCCTGTAGACCACAGTAGAGAGTTCAGACACTCTTACAGAGACAGTGAGATACGATGGACTCACTGATTGATATCCTCAGTTATGTAGAAAGTAAATCCCTTGGGCACAGAGTGTGATTAACTCTCTATGTGTCTCATTGATAGGCCCAGGACTCCCCATATATATTTGATGATATGGCTGCTAATGAACAAGGGAGAGACCTAAACATAACCTCAATGCTGACTGCTATTCTGACTTAGTTTTTGAAAAGATATCATTTTTATATTATCTTTATAACCATTTAAAAAATAAATATGTATTACTTGTTTAAAAGTTACCTAAGGTCCTAAAGACCAAAGAAAAAGTTATGCCCATATTTATATATGTATAAATGGCTATCAAAGGACCACAACATGGTCACACCCCTATTTTTAGTTAACCATCTGAAACAAGCAAATAAACACTTAGTTTGAGGCCATCTGAACTAAACACAGATTGCCAAAAACTGCTCCCATCTCCATGCCACTGTCCTGCGGCATGAAATTTACAGGATAGGGCACAGAAATATTTCTTATGAAATTTACAGGATAGGGCACAGAAATATTTCTTCTGAAATTTACAGGATAGGGAACAGAAATATTTCTTATTTCAGGCGTAATGTCAGATCTTCAAAAGATCTCTTCAGCTCAGGAATTTGGTTGCAAAGGGCACAGAGATATGTCTCTCTGAGGAAAATGCATGACCATATTATCTCCTTGCTTAAGTCAGTAAGAGTTAAGCACCCAAACCTCTAGTGTTTTAATAACTCACAGGATCATTGACCATATACAAACACGCAATACAAGTCAAGTAGAGACTCATTATTTTCCCAGTAGAAATGTCAGGCACATCCAACAGCCTCACCCAACACTCCTTTCAATCAATTTGAAAGAAAGCTAGTTAACTTTTACCAGTAATACCTGCGGCCATGGAAAAACCAGAACTAACAGATGTCTATAATAATGAAAGCTGTAACCTCATTAGCACCTATTCTTTCAGAAGCACATACCACACTGTTTGGTAGAAAACAGAATCCAAATGAAGTCTAATAAATCAACTAAATGCGTCCAGAAGGCTCCTTGGAAATGTGATGTCATTAATACCATGTATTGAGTCAATCTTTTCATTCGTCTTCCCTGAATTACAAAACAACTGTTTTCAAGGCTTGAAAGACAACATATTCAATAGGCATGCTCACCGAGTCTCCCAGGAGGCATCATTACACACTATCTGCCAGGATGCTGAAGTGGCCTCATATTTCTCCACCGTGAGGAAGGTCTGATGGGTCTGAAATGCAATTCATATGACTGATCAGGGGTTGCTCAGTCGCAAGAGGGAAGCTGTTTGTAAATATTCCCTTTGTGAACCATATGCTAACCTATCAATATCTTGCGTGAATATGTGTTAGAATTTCATCCACATCCTCAGTGTAATGTCTTAACATTCAGTGTAATGTCTTCTGAACGTTCATGTAGCCAATCTAGTAAAAACCATGACTTTTTTTAGAAATTTGAAAGAAGTATAATTTTGGAGCTTATAATAAATTTTAGAAATGAGGACAGAGAAGAGCCTGGAAATAAAACTTGAAATTTTAAAAAGGCATACGTCAAGCCTTCTTATGACATGTTTATTGATCTATATTCCAAGACTTTCTCTAGTCACCACAAGATTTAGGAAGGAAAATGTTAAAAGTTTCATCATCTTTCTATCTCCAGGTAAATGAATTATTAGCTAATGTATCTCCCTGAGTGAAAGAACTGAAAATAATACATAAATTCTCCCTGTCCTGGGCTGCTAAAAGCAGTCCCTATATTGTTCCATAATGGATTCCTAGAAACTACATCATAAGAAGATTTTATTTCCCATTGGAAGACTGCTATAATAGAACAATTTGTTTCAGACCAAGAATTAAGCTTAAAATAAAGCACAAAATAAAGCACATATTTCAATAATATGACAAGTTAATAAAGACAAAGGCCATAAATCTCTAAAATGTCTTAAAATCCTTTAGATTGTGATTCCTAAAGGCAGGGCTTATGTCTAATCCATCTTTATCCATCACAGTCATCTACACCTGTCGTTTGCCAGTAATAAATAACTTGTTGGTAAATGGATCACTTTTTTACAGATGGGACAGGTAATTGCTTGACTTTCTTCTCTAATTATTCAACTGACAGATCATATTAAAGAAGTTTTCATAACTATGATGAATTGTAAAGAGAGTAGTTTCTGTCCATTTAGGGCAAGATGACATTGGGAAGGTCTTAGATGGAGCAGGAGATATGGAGGACTCTTCTAGAACACATTGGAGAACAAGCCTAGGCCTCCGAATATCGGAGACAAAACATATGACTATGTTTTTCCTACCTCCCTACCTTAATCTCTTCCAGATGCATAATTAGTTAACACAAATTACTTAATCTCTAGGCCTCAGTTTACTCATCTGTAAAATGGGATAATAAGACAACTCATTGGGTAGTAGAGAGGATTAAATTAGATTCACTGATATTGTACATAATGCAAACTGTAGCATTTAATAAATAATGATGGTGATGAGATTACTACTAGTAATAAGGATGGGGACTGGACACTGTTTTGTACCAAGTACCAAAGCATTCTTAGAAATCATTTCTATTACTATTATAGTTCTTTAAGCATTTTGTTTTCCTGCTTCTCCATGGCAATAATGATGACAGAATTTCTTCACCCTAAGGATATCAGGTGACAGTTAAACCTGCAGTTTTGAAATAGCACTAACACTTTGATATCTTCATAAAATAATGTTATAAAGATGAGAATATTCCAACATAGCTTGACTTCCTAGAGAAATTATTTTAAGTAGGTATACATTGACTATCCAAGCAGTAGAACATTTTCCTCTAATGTCATATTTGGCAATGTCATATGCCTCCATTGTTATTATGGCAATAATACTTTAATGAACAGATACAGGATGGTTCACTTGGAAGAAAGGTGACTACAGGCCCTGGGAAGAACAGCTCATTGATATAAACGCATTCTCAGTCATAGTAAAGAATATGCCTTGAAAGACCATTCATAGGCCCACTCTCTTTTTCTACTATAAGTTTCTTTACTGTTTGAATTTTTACAACTAGTATGTATTCAGTTATTGCTTTTGTAGGTATAAGAATATCTGAAGAAAGCCATAGAAGAGTAAAATTATTTTATAATATATATGTTACATATATAGAATTTATCATATATATTATAAAAACAGAAAAGTCTGAAAAGCTTTGTAACAACTATTAACAGTGATTATCTCTGGAAAGCAAGTTTGTGGGTGAGGGGCCACTTTTAGATTCTATCTAATGCACTTCTACATTGTTTTTACATTGGACATCTTTCATGTGTCATTTTTTAAGATTAACAAATAAATGCACTATTAGTGGGAGTAGTAAAGAAAAGAGAAATGACCAATGCAAGATAAAGAACAGCACATGGGTTGACCAAGCCAGGAGAGCGGCGATCAGGGGATCCATGATCATCCCACAATAGTAGAGGAAGGACCAGAGGTGGCAGGGTTAAAGAAGCCAGGGGAAGGGGGACAAAAAGGAAGGAAGGAGCCAAAACGCATTTCAATGAATTGGTCCTTTGCTTATTTTACCACTTTTAGTCGAATTCTAAATTTGAATATAAGTCATGCATCAGAGGCATTCTGAGAAACGTGTTGTGACGTAATTCCATCATTCTGTAAACATCCTAGAATGCACTTGCCCAAACCTAGAAGGTATGTCCTATTACACAACTAGGCTATCTGGTATAGCCTATTGCTCTTAGTCTACAAACCTGTACAGCATGTTACTCTACTCAATAGCATAGGCAATTGAAACATGATAAGTATCTGTGAACTTAAACATAGCAAAGGTGCAGCAAAAATATGATACTATAATCTATGGGACCACCATCACATAGGCAGTCCATCATCAACTGAAACATTATGCAATGCATGAATATACATTGATGGGAGTGTGTTCAAATTAGCATCTTCATAAGAAACAATGCAGTACTACATGCATTGTGCTATAGGTGATGCTAAGTAGAGCCTCTTTTACAGACTCAATCCACATTAACTGTACCCACTGAAAAATTTTTGCATACTTACAAAATAAGGTGGAGAGCAAGTTGGCACATTTTATCTTTATGTCATTAAAGGGATAATCTCTAGAGGGATAATCAAGTGAATGAATGGCTCAAAAGTAGATTTACATTTGTAAAAGAAAATCACTGATACTTACCTGGTTTTCTGCTGAATTCTTTGGGTTAGCACCTACAAATACAACTTCAGCAACTTCTCCCTGTGAATAAAAACTCATTTAATGACTTGTAATAACAGGATTTTTTTTTTCTGAACTCGTATTTGGAGGCATTATCTGTTATGTATTCTAGGATTCTGGGTGCCTGTATAGATTCCATTCTATATAATGTGAATTAACTTCTAACATTATGAACCCTTGCAACAATGGGCACAGAAAGTTTCGGCCAGTAAATTCCTTCAGAATTTTTGGTCAATGAATTTGTTTTTGGTAGACTTAGATACAGATTAAGATCTAGAGCTACTGTTCACGTTCCCGATAACACTTAAACATGGCTTCCTAGGCCCTTGATATTTTCTCACACCTCCCTCCCACGCAAATATAGGGACCGACTGACAAAAATAAGAGCTGTCAAAACTTTCTGTGGATGTCTTATAATTACACTCACATTTATAGTTAAACTCATATTTATACAAGACAGAGTGACATGGTATGTATTTATCCTCCCACCTGAAACAACTAAAAAACTGGACAAAATATATATTAAACAATACTTTCAAGACAGTAGGCTTAGGGCAAGGAAAGACAGTGATTATTGAGTGGCAGAAAACAAACAACGTGAGTCCTACAGCTGTTCCAACTTAATGTCTTTGGAGAATTTACAGGCCATGGCAGAAGGAGGCAGAATTCAGACCAGGTCAGACAGTTCAACTAAGATAAGGATTTGGATGTGGGAGTAAACAAAGGCCAGTCTTGAATTCACAGCAGAGCAACAGAGAAAAGAGTATCAGAGAGACAACTATGGAGATTTGAAGAAAACTCCCTCAACTCTACACACCTGTAAGGGAACTACATGAAGCCAGAAAAAGAGAGTGCCTAAAAGAATTAGAGGGAACAATTCCCAGGCTCATACAGAGTTGTGACAAGTTCTTGCTGCCACCAGCCAGACTGGAAAACCCCATAATTCAAAAGGGCTTTATAAAGACACCTGCACGTATATGATTATTGCAGCACTATTCACAATAGTAAAGATATGGAACCTACCTAAGTGTCCCTCAACAGGTCAGATGGCTGAATAAAGAAAATGTGTTACACACACACACACACACACACACACCATGAAATAGTACTCAGCCATAAAAAAGAATAAAATCATGTCTTTTGCAGCAACCTGGATAGAACTGGAGGTCATTAACCTAAGTAAAATAATACAGAATCAGAAAGTAAAATACTTCATGTTCTCACTTTTAAGCAGGAGTAAATAGTGTACACACAAGAACATAGAATGTAAAATAATAGACATTGGTGACTAGGAGGAGAGGGAGGGGTGGAAGGGGAGTGAAGTATGAGAAACTACTTAATGGATACAATGTGCATTATTCAGGTGATGATTATACTAAAGGCCTAGGGTTTACTAGTACATTATATCCATGTAACAAATTGTACTTGTCCCCTTAAAATTATACAAATAAAATATATATTTTTTTTAATTTTTAAAAGGATTTTACCTCAGTGAGTGGGGGGATTAGGAGGCTAGGGGGAATAGGGAAAGGATTTGTCCAAGACTAAAAGCCACTCTGACTCTGCCTAAAAAGCTGAGTAATCAGTAAAACAGTAGATAAAAACAATGAAACTAAAAGCTAGATCTCTGAAGATACAAATTATCAAAATCAGGAGGAAAGAGGGGTGTCATTATTGACACTTCAGAAATTAAAAATATTATAAGGGAATATTATGAACAACAAAAAAATTTTACATTATACTAACAAATTAAAAACGTATATGAAATGGGAAAATTCCAAGGCAGATGCAAATTCCTAAAGGATACCGATTCCTAAAATGACAAATTAAATTCCTAGAAAGATAGCCGGGCTCGGTGGCTCAGCCTGTAATCCCGCGCCTTTGGGAGGCTGAGGTGAGTGGTTTGCCTGAGCCCGCAGGTTCGAGACCCGCCTGGGCAACTTGGCGAGACCTCATCTCTACAATAAATAAAAAAATTAGCCGGGTGTGGTAGCGCGCGCCTGTACTTCCAGTTACTTGGAAGGCTGAGGTGGCAGGATCGCCAGAGCCCAGCAGGTCGAGGCTGCGGTGGCCGGGAGTGGCCACTGCACTCCAATCTGGGCGACAGAGTGAGACTCCAACTCAAAACAAAAAAAAGAATTCTAGAAAGATACATAATCAACTCAAGGGGGAAAATAGAAAGCTTAAATAGGCATACAACAAGTAAAGAAATAGAACTAATAACAAAAATGTTACCAGAAAAAAACCAGGCCCATATGGTTTTGCTGATAAATAAAATCAAATAATTTAAGAAAAAAAATCAGTCTTTTGCATACTATACTTCAAAAGGCACAGGAAAAAATACTTCCTAACTCATTCTTTGGGACCAGTATTACCCTGATAACAAAGACAGACAAAAACAACACATACAAAGAAAAGTATCCTCCATGGGCATGCTAAAACTCCTTAGCAATATATTATCAAATTTAGCAACATATGAAAAAGAACATACACCATGAGTAAGGTGTATGTATTTAACATCTGAAAATAAATTAATGCAATATAGCATATTAAAAGAATAAAAGATAAAACCACATAATCACTTTAGGAGATACTGCAGAGCATTTGCAAAAATCCAACATTCATTCCTGACAAAAATTCTCAATATAGAAGGGAACTTTCTCAACAAAATAAAGGGAATCTACAAAAACCCTAAAGAAACATCATACTAAATGGTGAAAAATGGAATACATTTCGATAAGATCAGAAACAAGACAAGGATGTTCAGTCTCACAACTTCTATTCAATATTATATTGCATCTTGAGCAAAAAGAACAAAGCAGGAGGTATCACACTACCTGACTTCAAAATATACTACAAAGCCATAGTAATCAAAACAGCATTATACTAACCTAAAAACAATCACATAGACCAATGGAACAGAAAAGAGAGCCTAGAAGTAAACCCATTCATTTAGGGTAAGTCATTATTTGACAAAAGTATCGAGAAAACACAATGGATAAAGACAGTCTATTAAATAAATGGCATTGGGAAAATGGAATGTCCATATGCTGAAGAATTAAATAAGATTCTTATCTCAAAAGATAAACAAATACTAGCTCAAAATGGATTAAAAATTTGCATGAAATACCTGAAACTATAAAACTACTTGAAGAAAACATAAAGGGAAATCCTTATGACATTGGTTCAGGCAATAATTTTTTTTTTGAATATGACCCCAAAAGCACAGGTAACAAAGACAGAAAAAGACACATGGGATCATATCTGCACAGCCAAAGAAGCAATCAACAAAATGAAAATGCAACCTGAAGAGTGGAAGAAAACATGTGCAAACCATGTATTTGATAAGGATTTAGTATCTAAAATATATGAGGAAATAAACTCAATAGCAAGAATAGAAACAACCCAATTAAAAATGAACAAAGGACATGAAAATAAAATATTTTTCAAAAGAAGGCATACAAATGGTGTATTTTTAAGTGTTTAACAATAGTAATCAACAAAGAAATGAAAATTAAAACCACAACAAGACATACCTGTTAGAATGACTATTATTAAATGGGCAAAAGGCCAGATGTAGTGGCGCATGCCTGTAATTCCAACAGTTTGGGAGGCCAAGGTAGGAAGATTGTTTGAGCACAGGAATTCTAGATCAGCCTAGGCAGCATAGTGAGATCTTGTCTCTCCAAAAATGCAAAAAATTAGTTGGGCGTGGTGGCGTACTCTTATGGCCCTAGTTATTCAGGAGTCTGAGGCAAAAAGATGACCTGATCCCAAGGAGTTGAGGCTGTGGTGAGCAGTGATTGTGCCACTGTTCTTCACCCTGTGACAGAGTAAGACCTCCAACTCAAAAAATATATATAATAAAAATAAGTTGATTTATTGTTAAGATTGTAGAGAAAATGGAATACTTGCACACTGTGAGAATGTTAATTAGTATAGCCATTATGAAAAACAGCATAAAGATTTCTCCGAAATTTAAAAATAGAACTACCATATGATACAGTAATGCCATTTTTTGTTATACATCCAAAGGAAACAAAATGAGTGTGTCAAGGAGATATCTGCACTGCCATGTTCATGCAGCCTTATTCATAATAGCTAAGCTATGCAATCAACCCAAGTGGCTATCAACAGATGAATGGATAAAGAAAATGTGGTAAATATATTAAATGGAATACTATTTAGCCTTAAAATAGAAGAAAATTTTGTCACTCAAGACGACATGAATGAACCTGGAGGACATTATGCTAAATAAAGTACACCAGACAGAGAAAGACAACTACCACATGATGTCACTTAAATATGGAACCTAAAAAAACTGAGTGCAAAGAAGTAGAGTAGAATACTGGGTACCAAAGTCAGAGGTCAGGGGGTTGGGGAGACGATGAAAGTATGTAAAGTTTCAGTTCAATAGAAAGAATAAAGTCAAGAGATCTATTGTACAACGTGGTGACTATAATGCATAACAATGTATTATATTTTGCAAGTTGCTAAGAGAGTACATTTTAAATGTTCTCAATACAAAAAGGTAAGTGTGTGAGGTAATGCATATATTAGTTCTCTCAGTGGAGCATTCCACATGTATACATATTTCAAAATACCATGTTGTACACAATAAATATATACAATTTTGTCCATTAAAAAATAAAATTTAAAAAAACTCAAAACATTCTATTTGAAGTTCTGTCAGTTCAATAAGGAAAAAAAAAGTTAAAGGCATTCAGAAAAGAAATCCAGAAATAAATAAGTAAATACTTTTGTTCACAAATGACATGATACTATTTGTAGAAATTTCTAAGGTATCCATACCAAAAAGAAAAAAAAAACTAATGGGACTGATAAATGACTTAGCAAGTTTGTAGGATACAAGATCAATATAAAATAGTAATTGTACAAATCTTGCTTCATTTCTATTTGCTTTTTCTATCCTTAATTTAAGAGATACCTCTCTCAGCTCCAGTGAATACTTCCTTGATCATCCACTTAAGAAAAGAAATAATTTGGATTTTAGAAATTCAGTTTTATACAATTACCCTCAGAAAAATAAATATTTCCCCAACTTCATTACTTTTGCAAAGGTATGAACAACTATCAAAATTATCATTGATAGCAGCTGGTCTATAGCATGATTAGAGGCAGATAATGATATTACACAACATCCTCCCTTACATTCCCAAAAATAGGCCTCTGAAAAATTCTGCTAATTCTTTGTGAGTCTTACCACTCTATATTCAGGCTTTGCTGGCTGCAGAACTTCCCCAAAAGTTCTCCCTATTGGTGCTCTATCCGCAATGTTAGGAATTAATGGAATTATTAGCTGTTTGAAAAATGGAGGCTCTGGACCTCTGCTCAGGTTGGCTACTGTGTCCTGGAACAGAAAGCATTTGCTTAAGGAGTGCACACACACATCCTTTCCCCAAGCCTCCATCCACCCCTAGAAATACTTTCACTGAAGGAAATGTATACATGGACATACAAACACACACACACTCCAAGAGCTAATAACCTTTAACAAAATGTGAGAGAAATCTTGCTAAAATATGAGCCTAGATGTCCATAATTTAAACATTTGTCATCAGAAGGAAGTTTTGGGAATAGGTGACACTTTTATTCCCCTAAACAAGATACAGTCCAGTGACCAGAGTGCAAGCTTGGAAGACCACTTTCTAATTCTGTGACCTGGCACAGGCTAACATGTTATAAGCCTTTATAGCATGGCACTCTGGTTATTATTTTAATTTTTAGAATGTTTTGAGCCTCTTTTACCCAGAGTCAGTACCTGGATTTTTGTCTGTACTAATAAAAGAATATAATAAATACATGTTGCTACCCATGGTGGCTAACAACTGTAATCCCAGAACTCAAAGAGGCAAAGGCAGAATTGCTTGAGTACAACAGTTTGAGACCAGTCTGGGCAACATAGTGAGACCTTGCCTCCAAAAAAAAAAAATCAAAAATTTAGTTGGGCATATTGGCACATGCCTGTAGTCCCAGCTATTTTAAAGGCTGAAGAGGAAGGATCGCTTCAGCCCAGGTGTTTAAGGCTGTGGTAAGGCATGACCATGTCACTGCAATCCAGTCTAGGCGACAGAGTGAGATTACAACAAGAAAGAAAAGAGAAAGGGGGAGGGAGGGGAAAAGGAAGGGAGGAAGGAAGGGAGGGAGAGAGAAGGGGAGGGAGGGAGGGAGAAAGAGAGAAAGAAATGCTCAATTTAAAATTTAAAATCAGCCTACATCTTGACTGGTTTATTCTATGTTTTCCAAAAAATTTACCAATTTTCATAATGTCACCAAGTCAGGCTCGGTGGCTCAGCCTGTAATCTCAGCACTTTGGGAGGCTGATGTGAGAGGATTGCCTGAGCCCGCCTGGGCAACTTGGGTTCGAGACCCGCCTGGGCAACTTGGCAAGATCTCATCTCTACAATAAATCAAAAATTAGCCGGGCGTGGTAGCATGCGCCTGTAGTTCCAGCTACTTGGAAGGCTGAGGTGGAAGGATCGCCAGAGCCCAGCAGGTCGAGGCTGCAGTGGCCAGTAGCAGGAACTCATTATATGAAGCCTGTATCACCCTGATACCAAGACTAGGAAAACAACTCAACAAAAAATAAAACTGAACGTCAATATTCCTGATGAACATAGATACAAAAATTCTCAACAAAATATTTGCAAACCAAATTCACTAGCACATAAAAAATAAAAAACAAACAAACAAAAAACATCATGATCATTTGGGTTTTATCCTAGGGATGCAAGGAGTGACTCAATACACAGAAGTCAATAAACATGATCCACCATATAAACAATTAAAAAATAATAATAATGTCACCAAAATGTGAATCTCAATTTTAAATAACACTTGATACATATTTATTAATGCCCACATTATACATTTAATCTTTGCAACAGCATATGAGATCGGTATGCATTACTATTCTCATTTTGCAGATGAGAAAATAGTCTTGGAAATACTTAGTGGGGTTTATTTTCAAGATCACATAACTAGTCTTGTGGTACATGTCCATAAAGTTGACTCTGAAATAAATTTCAGCAAAATGAACTGCATTTTTCTTCACGAAATATCACTATAAAGTTTGGTATTTTATTGGATATGTATAGTTCTTCTATTTTTGTGAGAAGAACTATAGATCTATGACTGCACTGAAAGGTAAACAATGGTTATCTCTAGGAATGGGTTATAGGTTTATACTTTTCTATATAATCTGAATATTCTACAAGTGGATTTAGTTTTTATGATAAAATAAATAAAAATAGTTCTATCTTTAAAAATTTACAGATCTAAAACTGAGCACAAAATTATGATAAAATAATAATAAATTATTAAATCTTATGCAAAGTAAATGGTACTAATATTTCAAACGCACAAGAGCAATTAATGATGGAGGTATATGAAATTGCCAACGTTTAACTGATTTGATCTACAGAAATGGCAATTTCTTTGTTTTAATCTAATATATCCAAGTTCTTTCTTTAAAATACTTCTTGTTTTTGCTGTGCCATAATTGTTTTATAGCTTTTATTGAGACTTAGATGTGATTATATAAAGGTCTGTTTAAGTTCTTTATCCTGCTTGCTGACTATTTTCTAATACCACAATTGTAGCTTCATAAATAACTGCATCCCAAAGAGAAGATTTACACAAGTAAAATTCCTTTAAATCAAATAAAATTGTTTAGTTATATATATTTTAGGTAGCTGCAATGTGGGCATTCCAAGATACTAGTGTATTTCATCAACTCTAAGCCTCCATTTATTATAACAGCTTGCATTATTGTTTGAACCACAAAGAAAGTAAAAACATGCTACTAATTATAATCAAGAGTCCTCTGATTGAAAAACACATCAAAATTTCAAAGGTATTATAATATAGAAAATGGGCATCTTAAAATTGTTGACCTATTGAACTCTTGGAGACAGTGGAGACAATAAAGCAAGGATTAGAGAACACTCCAAATTACAGTTATAGAAAACTTAACCACTTCTTATTTTCAAACTTATCTGCTCATCTGAAAAATGGGAGGAAATGATATTCCTTTACTTCATATGATTCTTGTGAAGATAATGAGATAATATATGTATATGAAAGAAACTGCCACCACAAAGGATGTTAACTGAATCTGAATTTTACTATCAGCAAAATTTCTTTTCTTAGAGATATCACATAGCTATATTTTTTTAATATAAAGGTTGTCAAATAAACTGAACACACAAAGCTAAGGTTGTCTTTTGATTCTCCCTGTACTTCCTCACCCTGACACACACACACACACACACACACACACACACACACACACACACACACACACACACAAAATGTGATTACCGTAGCAATGGCCTTAGCAAGGCCTCTGAAAAGCTGGATGTAAGCAGACAGAGTGTGTGGTCCATAAATTGTAGATGCTGCCTCATATCGCTGAACCTACAAGAGAGGCAGGGAAAGTTATACATGATTCTGCACATTTCTATCCATATACAGAGGTGTAGCGTTTTAGGCAAAGGTGATGTTCGGACACCTCACATAATTCAAAACCACATAATCTTCAAGATTATTTATGACAAAAGAAGGTGGGCTTTTCAATTTACCAGCCAAAGTAAATGGCTCCTATTCACTACCTGTTAAAAGCAGTGGGTTCTCTCTGCTTATGCCATCTAGACTGTCACTCTACTTATTCTGAGAGTACTAGCTCCTGAGCTTTGTCTATTGCAAGTACTTGTCATATAAATGTTTTCCCTCAGGGCATGCATCAGGAGAAAAAACTACAATAAAAAAAATGAGTCCTAGTAACTCCTGGATGAATTGGGTGCTGACGGCATTAACTGGAGAAAGTCATTTAATCCATCACAGAGCCATGAAGCAGAGCCAAATGCATTTCCTTTTACCTGACCTTTGGTTGTTCCACAAGAAACTCAGTCATCAACTCTAAAACAGTCCTCATCACTCCAGACATACCAGCTTCCCATGCAACATTCTTCATCTCAATGAATGCAATCCTTCCAGTGTCCCACGTGAGGATCATCTGACAATTACCTTAGATGTCGCTCCCTCATCCTGTATCCTATATGCCTCCAAATATGGTAATTCTGTCTCTTTAAAAATCTCTAAGCCGGGCTCGGTGGCTCAGCCTGTAATCCCGCGACTTTGGGAGGCTGAGGTGAGTGGATTGCCTGAGCCCGCGGGTTCGAGACCCGCCTGGGCAGCGAGACCTCATCTCTACAATAAATCAAAAAATCAGCCGGGCGTGGTAGCACATGCCTGTAATTCCGGCCACTTGGAAGGCTGAGGTGGAAGGATCGCCGGAGCCCAGCAGGTGAGGCTGCGGTG
>NW_007257977.1:499822-594800 GCF_000164805.1 Carlito syrichta | reverse complement strand
AAAAAAAAAAAAAAAAAAAAATCTCTTGAGTTCTTCCATTTTCCTGTCTCTACTGCTTTTATCTTAGTTCAAACTCTCATCCCATCCAGATCTTAACCACAGCCTCTTAATCAGTCCTCTGCCTCTACACATGCCCTTCCAACTCATTTTCTACACTGCCATCCTATTGGCCTTTCTAAATCACAAATTTGATCAATCTTCTCTTGCTTTGAATACTTCTCAAATCCCAAAGGATAGCCGGTAAGACTTTCCATCAGCTAATCCTTTCCTCCCACTTTAGCCCCCAACTTTAGCCTCCATCTCCTTATGATCACTCTACTCATATTTACCACATGGTATATAATTTATTATGGTTCATTAATGTGCTAAGTCTGCCCTTCTGGACCTTTGCATATATAGTTCCCTCTATATGGGACGCCTTCCTAATTTTTATTTACCTGACTAACCCTCACTTGTTTTCAAGAACTCGGACGTTCTTGAGATATTACAACTTCCTGAATAGTCCCAATCCTCAATACCCAGTCTAGACTGATGCTCTTTCTCCTTGTTTTTATCTCACCTTGTGCATCCCTTTCACAGGAATGGAACCATCTGCTTTCCTCTCTTTCAATTAGACCATTGACTTGCAGTAACCTTGAGGGCAGGGACAGATCATTTTCACTGTTATGCCCCACAAAGTGCCAAGTACATTATCTGTCACAATATATGTCTGTTGAATTAATGAATTAGCTAATTAATAGTAATCTTTGCAGGAGCATTCCCCTGGACCAAGAGATAAGCTAGCAGGGGTCCCTAAACTTGTTTGTGCCATGGACTCCTTTGGCAGACTGTTGAGACCTAGGGACCTCCCTCAGAATAATGTTTTTAAATGCATAAAATAAAATATATGAGATTGACAAAAGAAACCAGTTAGATTGAAACACATCTGACAACTATAATAACCAACTCTGTGAGACAGTAATGTATGTGCTTCATTATGCTATTGAATAATATGATCTAGCAGTGAATCTAATAGCTATCATTATTTTAAAATAGGGATAAGAGTAAAAGATATTTCCTATCTACAATAACTATATATGATATGAAAATATCTGTAGTTAATATTGGTGACAGTCAGAAGTACTGCTAATATGGTGTTTTGTTTGTTATCTATATTCATAATTGAAGGAAATGCTAAATAATAGAGATTAGTGGAAAAAAGATGTAATTATTCCTAACCAAGTTTACAGCAGTTAAAAAACCTTATTCAACAGGATTTCCTAGAAGGCAGGGAGAGTCAGTAATGCCAACAGAGGGTAGCGGGGCAGATTTCACTCCTAGTATCACTAAATTTTTATCAAGGGGTAGACCATATGCCTCTATAAGTACTGTCATGATATACCAGTAGATATATTAGAAATCATTAATTGTGGGAGTGTGAATTGTTCTCCTGTTTTTACTACTAAAGTTAAAGTATTTAGGCTGCTTTCTGGATTATTTATAAACAAGGAAACACGACCGGTCACTAGCCTCCTCCAAACTCTCTGGGACTCTATTTCTTAATATATATTATGAATATAATAATATCCTACTTCAGGACACACTATGAGGATTACTCAAGATTGCACTTGCAAAGTGCTTAATAGTGCATTCAATAAATAGCAATCAGTAGCCCAGGTTGCAGTCTTAAGGCATCTGATGCATTATGAATACAGTTAGGAGTAGTATATGTCACAGCACAGACTTACCACCGGTGCCCCTAACAAAATTGATTTCAGGGAAAGTGGAAGTCCATGAGACTAGATTTCTGACCTGAACTTTGAAAGGATGAACTTGAAACTCCTAAATTCGATCTCTGGCTTATCACTCTCTTATCTATCCTACCTAAAGTAAAATCATCTCTCAGAAGCATGATTGGGGATTTTTAGAAAGTCTGCTTTGACACGATAATCTTGACCAGGGTCTAATTCATTTTTTAAAAATGAGAACTATTCACTTTACCTGGTATTCTTCATAAGTGGTAACGTAATGTGTATAGACATTGCATAGACCTGAAGTAATGATGGTCATGTTCTGCATCCCATAAGTTGCAAATTCCTAGGAGGGAAAAGTAAGTATCAATAAAATTATTCTCTGTGTTTTCTGTTTTGTTTTCTTTTCTAAGAGATGGGGTCTCACTCTGTCGCCCAGGCTGGAGTACAGTGACATAATCATAGCTCACTGCAGCCTTGAACTCCAGGTTCAAGTAATCTCACCTTAGCCTCTCAAGTAGCTGGGATGGCAGACATGAGCCACTAGGTGCAGCTAAATTACTCTTCATCTTAAAGTATATGGTATTATCATCCCAATTATACTTAATGCATAATCATTGATGTGAATTATTTGTGTAAGATATCTCTCTTAACAAAATTCTTTCCAAAGATTAAAACTGCCTGGGAATGCAGAAGTATCAAAAATCCTTGATGAAAAGTTAGAACCATAATTCTGCACCACAGTTGGACAAGTCAATGGATCTATGAGCATCTGAATGATGGCATCTGCAAATGTAGAGATTTCTTATGACTACTATAGAGATTTTTTTTAAATATACTTCCTTAAAAAATTTAGCTAACCAGAATAGTTATCTCCAGCATCAAGTAATAAGATATTTGTTGATATGTAATTTTAGAACAATTTACAATACTGCCTGAATATAAAGAAAATCATAATTATAATACAGATAAAAATACAAAATTATCAAAATGCAGTACATCTATTTAGACTGTAAAAATTTAAGATAGTATGGTACTTAGGAGTTATTTGCTATTTAATCTATAAAACTATTATCAATCTTTAAATTATTAGTATGTAAATACCAATAAAGTATTTTAGTCTAATGATAACTTCTTTATATTTTTAAGCCTGGTTCTCATAATACCAATATTCCATATTCACTTCCAGCCATTAATTTCAGGAATTGTGGCACTCTAGTCATCTTAGGAAAGATTAATTTTAAAAGTACCAGATTCACAGGGATAGGAAATACTTTTTTCTGCACAAATATGAATGTGTAGATATTTATTTACTTTTTAACTTACTGTTTGAATTGTTTCTCGAAATCTTCGTCCAGACATGGTCCTGGGACAAGAAAACAGAATTATGTGAATGTTGACCTATTTAGAATGTGTGCAAAGTAAACAGGAAGACTTGTCATGAAAGGCAAAAAGTTACCCTGGCTCATCACACGATAAAATATGTAGGAACCCAATGACGACGCAGAGATGAACTTGAGCTTTTTTTCCCTGACCGTCCTATCTTCAAAACAAGTCCTAAACTGAAAACAGTCCATTTGACCAAAGGAGGGAAACCGAATCAGTGACTATCACTGACAAAAGTGATAGCCACCATCATTTTCCATTCTTGAGTCAGCGAAATGTATCAGATACATTCTATGTTAGTAAGAGCTGAGGTAGGTAGAAAGTGTGCTACTGTTCCTGCCTCTAAGGAATTTACCATTTCATTCATTCAGCTAAGCCTTCAATAAAATACTGAGCATTTACTATATACCAGGCCCACCTCTAGGTGCTAAGGATTCAACAGCATGGAGTTTACATTCTAGGGAGTTTACTTGAAATAGTTTTAACTTAGTGTTTTCTCTTTTACTCTAATAGTACTTTAGGTTTACAGTTTCCAAGACTTGTTTTGTTTTCCAAGAGTTTACATTCTAGGGAGGGGAAGTGGTCAATAAGCAAATAAAAAAAGTTAAGATGATGATAAGCACTGTGGAGAATAATAAGAGGGGGTACGGATGAAAGGGTGTGGTGGTGGACGTAGTGATGATGCTGGTGCCTAGGCTGGTGGCTGATGCTGGTAGTGATGTTGTGGTGATGGTGGTAGTGATAAGTAAAGACTATTTCATATAGTATGAACAGGACTTGTGTCCCTGTTAGACATTTGAGTAAAGATTACTGAAGGGATGGGAATGATGGCTAGAGGGAAAGTGCTCCAGGCAGAAGGAGCCATAAATTCAGACCCTGAGACAAAAGCATCCTGGATGAGTCTGGGAAGTGCAATGATGCCAAGGAGATGGAAGGAGGGGTGAGCAAAAGAGAGAGAGCTAAGAAATCAGATCACAGAGATTGTTGAAGACCAGATCATGCAGAAGCTTATAGGTTTGAGGATTTACCTGCAATGAAATGAGAAGATACTGGAGGGTTATGAGCAGAGAAGTGACATGATTTAACCTATGTTTTAAAGGGATGAATCTGGCTGCTGTGTTGAGCAAAGACTACAGAAGGGTAAGGATGGAATCAAGTAAATCAGAGAGGAGGTGATTATAATTATCTGGGTGAGAGACAGAGGTAGCTTAGACCAGTGGGTCATGAAAGAAAATGTTGAATAGTATGTACAAAATTTGCTGAAGGAATGAAAGAGGAAAAAATAGAAAAAAGGAGAATTCAGGGATGACTTCAAAGCATAGGGCCTGGGCAGCTGAAAGATTAAAATTGTCACTTAGATAGGAAAACTACATATCAAGCAGGTTTAAAACATTTTTCCATGTTTTTTGTTTTTTGTTTTTGAGTTGGAGTCTTACTCTGTCGCCCAGACTGAAGTGCAGAGGCACACTCCTGGCCACCACAATCGCGACCTGCTTGGCTCCAGCGATCCTTCTGCCTCAGCCTTCCAAGGAGCCGGAACTACAGGCACACACTACCATGTCCGGCGAATTTTTCATTTATTGTGGAGATGAAGTTTCACCAATTTGCCCAGGTGGGTCTTGAACCCACGGGTTCAAACAATCCACTTGCCTCAGCCTTCCAAAGTTCTGGGATTACAGGCTGAGCCATCGAGTTATCATGTTTTTAATACCTAAAAACTGATTGTTGCAAGTACCTGTTCTTTAATATAATTTCAAGTATTTCTATTGACATAATAATTCATGATACCATTCTAACTCAGAATAAGTTTTTAAATTTTAAATTTTTCATTTATGTTTCAAGTTAGTCATCATTAATAGGCATCAAGAGATTTATTCTTCAGAGACTCCACCAAGAGAGGGTAGCAGTATTTATCACTGTCACCAAACATAGTACAGTAGGATACCAAGGGGTTAGTACAGAATTATCTTCCCATGATAAAAAGCAATTCCATAGAAACACTCAGCAAACACATGTTTAATTAAGAAATTAAAGAGAACTCACGTAAACTCCCCAGGGATGGCAGCTATGGCCAAGGACCCAAGAGTAATAATCTGAACATCAACAATATCTGGATGCCAAGGATGAGGTTTTGATAGCTGAGAGCCCCAAACAAGAAAATAATGTTAGGAATGTTACTTTATATGGTCAATGGATATATTGTGGTCCCAGAAATTCCTTTATCAAAGGATTTTAAATGTTTCACGCTGGTTTTTGATTTATCCTATTATAGGTTTAATTTGTCATTTATGACATAGTATTAAATATTCCATATGGTTTTTTATGTCCTGGTCATAACATGTGAACCTCCAATGCCCCATTAACCTGGATTCATCAATGAAGTTTTTGGGGGATTTGTCATTGTGGAATCACAATGTGTAACAGATAACCAAAGATTCTCTTAGAGTACTGTAGGTAACTATCTTCATGCACAATAAATATAAAATTTTACTTGAAATAGTTTTAACTTAGTGCTTTCTCTTTTACTCTAATAGTACTTTAGGTTTACAGTTTCCAAGACTTGTTTTGTTTTCCAAGATTTCTCCGATATTCTATCCTTTTTCCTACTCAGATGAGGGTAGAGTATGAGGGTAGAGTCTGCCCCACCATTCCTTCCTTTTCTCTCTTTCTTCTTTCAATAATTTTAATAGAATATTAGGGGGAAAATTCTATTTTAATATGTTTGACAACCCATATTTTCATAAGAACTGGAATAATCTTCTGACATTTAGAGTGTGAAAATATATGTTTAAAGGAGTGTTAAAAGAAAATTGCTTTGGTTACTAATGTTGCCTGAATTGTGGGAAAATTGAGACATAAACATGCTTCTTTTTATATGATCTAAAATGTTTTCCTCTGAAGACAATTCTGTGCAGACTCCCTTCCTGGACCCAACATAAATGAATTTTGAATGAGATAAGTGTTAATATTACTCCTTCTTTCCCACTGTCTTGTTTCATTTATTTATTATAAGTGCAATAAGGTAAATCAATACATTTAATAATCATGGCCCTTATTCCTTAGAGTTAGACTAATAGCACTCATTTTTTAATATTAAAAATTTGATATGGGAATATCTAAATAAGACCTCCCATCTCAGTAGACATCTACTGTTTATTATCTGACAGTTTACAATTTTAAAAATAATAGAGGATTTTCACTACGATCATAAAAATTGCATTACCTCTCCAGTGTGAAGAAGGACTGGCTTTGGTTTATGACATTCTTTGATTTCTTCAGACGGCTTACCCAGGATCTGGTCCCGAATGGTGTCCCAAAATGGATCCCCTTCTGTTTTTCCTATTAAGAATGTTATGATTAATATATTTCCTTAAACCAACCCTCTGAAAAAGTCATTATTTTGATAAATATTGTACAATAACTTTTTTCTGAGTTTCAGAGACTTTATTAAGGTTTTTATTCAATGATTCCTAATAGTTTGAATAATGGAAGAGGAAAAATTTCCTGTGTGTATCATAAAATAGGAGCCATTATTTAATTAGTTTCAGTGTGATCAAAAGAATAATAGAATATATTTTGCTCAATATCCTTAAACTTATGTTTCTATTACTCTTTCTTGTCCAAGTTGCAAATAAAAACAATCTGACATGGTTAACAGCAGATTTATAAATTAAATCACTTTTTTGTGCTTTGAAAACAAAAAAATGATACCTTCAACTCATAATACCAGTTGTCTTACTTATAGTCCCTGAAAGAATCTCTCCTGAATTCTCATTTGATTATACACACACACATACACACACACACACACACACACACACACACACACACACGCAAGCAAAAAACAGGCCTCAAATGCTCAATCTTAGAAAAAGTTTTGTGAACTATAAAAACTATAAATTGAGAATCTATACTTTATCAGGAAAACATAAAAATTGTAAACATTTGTGTACCTAATAACAGAACACCAAATACAGGAAGTAAAACTGACAGAAATTGAGGGAGAAATAAACAATTCAACAATAATAATGGGAGTTTCAATAATCCACTTTCATTAATAGATAAGACAACTAGTCAGAAGATCAATAGAGTAATAGAAAACTTGAAACTAGAAATCAAATAGACCTAACAAACAACCTGTAGAATACTCCACCCAACAACAGAATACATTCTTCTCAAGTGCACACAAAACATTATTTGAGATAGACCATGTGCTGCCCATAAATAAAACTCAATAAATTTTAAAAAGTAGAAAGAATACAAAGTATGTTTTCCAACCACAATAAAATGAAATTAGAAATAAATAACAGGGAAAGATTGGAGAAATTCACAAATAAGTTAAAATTAAGTAATTAAACCTAAATAACTAATAATTAAAAAAAACAAAAGAAAATCTGGAAATACTTTGTGATAAATGCAAATGAAGATACAGAACATCAAAACTAATGGAATGCAGTGACAGCAGTGCTCAGTGGGAAATATAATATACAATAACTTTTTTATGACTTAAGTGGGAAATATAGTATACAATAACTTTTTTACCTTAAGACACTGGAAAAGAAGAGAAAATTAAACCTAAATCAAGCACAAAGAAGGAAATAATCAAGATTAGAAAGAAAAACAATTAAACAGAATAGAAAAGCAATAGAGAAAAAGCAATGAAACCAAAAGCTGGTTCTTTGGAAAGATCAACAAAATTGGCAAACCTTTAACTAGATTGACCAAGAAAAGCAGAGAGAAGACTTACATTACTAGAATTAGAAACTAGAGGGGACAGTACCACTGACTTTAAAGAAATAAAATAAATTATAACAGAATACAAAGACTAATTGTATGCCAATAAATTAGATAACATAGATGAAACAAAATTTTCTAGAAAGACACAAACCACTAAATCTGACTCAAGGACCTATAAAAGACCTATAAAAAGTAAAGAGATTGAGTTAATAATTTTTTTAAAAACTATCTAAAAATGATAACCTAGCTCAGATGACTTTACTACTGAATTCTACCCAAAAAAAATTTTTTTCAAAAACTCTTCCAAAATAGAAAAGGAAACACTTCCTAACTCATTTTATGAGCCAATATTATCCTGATGCAAAACTAGACAAAGATATCTCAAGAAAAGAAAACTACAGATAAATGTATCTTATAAATATGAACACAAAAATCTACAAAACAAAATACTAGCAAACTAAATACAGCAACATATACAAAAATTGTTATACATCATGACCAACTGGGATTTATCCCAGGAATACAAGGTTGGTTTAACGTTCAAAAATGATTAATGTAATACAACATATTAATAGACTTTAAAATTCACATGATCATCTCAACAGACACAGAAAAATCATTTGACCCAAATCCAATTCTGTATTATGATAATAACACTCAACAAATGAGGTATAGAAGACTTCCTCAACCTGATAAAACCCATAGCTAACATCATGCTTAATGATGAGTGACTAAATACTTTTTCCCTTGTTATCATGAACACCACAAAATATCTACTCTTGAAACTTCTATTCAACATTGTTCTAAAGGTTCTACCCAGGGCGATTGGGAAAGAAAAAGAAATAAAAAGCATTCATATGGGAAAAAATAATTAAAACTATATCTATTTGCAGATGACATGATCTTATATACAAAAAAATCCTAAATAATCTGTAAAAAAATATTAGAACAAATAGTGAGTTCAGCAAGGTTAGAGAATAAAAAGTCAATATACAAAATCAATTGTGTGTCTACACACTTGCTATAAAAAATCCAAATATGAAAGTAAGAAAAATTTAGAAATTAAGAAAACAATGTCATTTGCATAGCACCCAAAGAATAAACTTTTTGTATTTTTTTTAAATTAGTTTAACAAAAAATATAAATTTATGTTCTGAAAATTACAAAACTGTTGAAAAAGATTAAAGAAGATGGCAAGACATCAATGCTCATGGATTTAAAAATGTAATGTTGTTAAAATGGCAATAATCCCCAAATTAATCTGCAAATTAAATGCAATTTCTACCAGAATCCCAGCTGACTTATTTGTAGAAACTTATAAGCTAACCCCAAAATTCATATAGAATTACAAAGGATTCATAATATTCAAAACAACATTATTTGTTTTATTTACATGATTCATGTTTTATTACATGAAAACGTCTATATGAATATTTATAGCAGCATGATTTATAATAGTCAAATATGGAACAACCTAAGTGTCCATTAACTGAAGAATGTATAAACAAAATCTGGTAAATTGTTACAATGGAAGAGTATTCAGTCACAAAAAAAGAATGAAATACTGATACATACTACAACATAGATGAACCTTGAAAAGATGGTGCAAAGTGACAGATCCAACCAAAAAAAATGCCGCCATGTATTGTTCCAACCAAAAAAAATGCCGCCATGTATTGCTCCACTTGGACAAAATGTTCAGAATAGGATTCTGAACAGAAAGATGAATGGTTGCTTAGATCTGGGGAAATGGGGGTGAGGAGGTACAACAGACAGAGTGTACAAAGTTTCTTTTGAGATGATAAAAATGTCCTAAAATTGACTGTGATTATGGTTGCATATATCTATGACTATACTTAAAACCATTGAACCGTGCACTTTACATGGGTGGATTGTATTGTAGGTGAATTATATTTCAATAAATCTAGTTTTTAAAAAAGAAATTATTGTTTTAGAACATTAGACCAAACTGGATGAAAGAGTACCAGGAAATATGATGCCATGTATACCAAATTGCAGCTGTGTTTATTAACTTTTAATGTTTCCAAAATACAGTTGACCTGGGAACAACATGGATTTGAACTGCCCAGGTCCACTTATACACAAAATTTCTTCCATCTCAGCCACCCCTGAGACAGCAAAACCAACCCCTTCTCTTCCTCCTTCTCTTCAGCCTATTAAATATGAAGAGGTTGAGGATGAAGATAAAATAATCCACTGCCAACTAATGAATAGTAAATATATTTTCTCTTATGATTTTCCTAATAACATTTTATTTTCTCCATCTTCCTTTATTGTAAGAATATATAATACATATCACATAAAATGTGTTAATAGACTGTTTATATTATCAATAAGGCTTCCAGTCAACTATCAGTTATTAGTTAAGTTTTGGGGCCGGGCTCGGTGGCTCAGCCTGTAATCCCAGTGCTTTGGGAGGCTGAGGTGAGTGGATTGCCTGAGTCTGTGGGTTCGAGACCCTCCTGGACAACTTGGCGAGACCTCATGTCTACAATAAATAAAAAACTAGCCGGGCGTGATACCGTGTGCCTGTAGTTCCAGCTACTTGGAAGTCTGAGGCAGAAGGATCGCCGGAGCCCCGCAGGTTGAGGCTGCAGTGGCCGGGAGAAGCCACTGCACTCCAGTCTGGGTGACAGAGTAAGACTCCAACTCAAAAAAAACAAAAAAAGTTTTGGGAGAGTCAAAAAATATACACAAAATTTCATGCAGGGAAGTTGATGCCCTGACTCCCACATTGTTCAAGGTCAGTTGTATACATATATAAAAGACAAGACTGAAATAAACCAAAATGATACCAAAAGTGATACTCGTCAACTTTTTTCACTTTCTGTACAATGCATATTATTATAGTAATCATCATAATAACAGTATAAAAGCTAAAATAATCAGTCACAAATTTGTAGAAACAGATGCAGGTAGAGAACCTGGGACCACACGCTTTATGCTCCTAAAAGCTTGTGCCCTCAAGAATTCTGGCTCCATTAAAGGAATCAAGGAGACACTAAACGAGTTGGAAGAACCAATTCATACTGCTAAAAGTTCACGTGGAATGACAGTATCCCTCCCCACTCCCTCCACTCAGCCTCAGCACAAGTTAAAATTATTCATCAATACATTGAAATGCAAAAAGAATTTGTTCTTGATTCTATTTGAATTAATGAAAAGCTACATTTTTTTTAAAAAGCACATGGGCTGTCATACAAACCTGGTAAACCAGCAGACTCCTGGGTTTAAAAATAATAATTGCATTGGCTACCATGAAACCTTATCAGAGGATAGAACCGTGAAGCTTCAGAACCAGAAACCTAGATTTCATTGTACTTCACCTCACCTTGTGTAAAATTGAGGCTTCCAACTCCATCGATGGTGCCAGCTGCAAAACTATAGCCCAATGCTGGTTTACATGTTTTTGCCTAAAGGAAACATTTAAAAGGAAAACAAAAACAGAAAAGAAACAACAAAAAAAAAGAAAGAGAAGTTAAGCAGAATGTAAATAATGAGATCAACCCAGAGCTCCACCCTTGTGGCATAATCGGTGTGAACACTTACTGTGTGTGTGGAATTGAGCCAGACGGTCACATCTGACATGTTTACCCACTGGTGCGCGGAAGCCAGTGGTCCGATTACCTCCTGGGAGGCGGAGGCATACAATTCCTGGAAAACACACAGCCTTACTATTCCATGCAAAAAAGCTAAAGTGAATACTACCAACTATACTCAGAGAATACCAATCCGGGAAAGCGTTTCTCCAACAAAGATTTTGTTTTACTGACTGCTTAAAAATAGCCACTACCCATGTGGATCTCTCTTCCAAACCCAGAGGTTTTCCCGGAAGCATGAACTCTCTGACACTGTTGACCTGTTTCTACTCCCACAAAAATGGATTTCTAGTGATACAGCCTATGGCACAAAAGACCCCCATCTCACTTGACAGACCATGGAGAAAATGTAAGATTAGGAACAAGGGAGCCAAATTCCTTTCTTTGTCAGAATGAGAGTGTCTCTTATGGAATCTTCCTGCCAGAATCCTTGAGTCCTTCAACAGGACTGGTGCCAAGAGTGACTTGGAAGACTTCAGGCCCCATTTATTCATCAGCCCCCTCACACTCCACAATCCACTCTTGGTGCTTCTGCTTTTGTTTTTAATATGGTCAATTGATGCTTTTTCAACTCTATGGGAAAAGTGAGTCAAAACACATTTAGAAACCTGTTTTTGCTGATTCATATCATAGAATATAGGTAAATCCTGTTTCATGGGTGTCCCCTTGCCTGACACCTAGATCATTTCCGCTGTCCTCATCCCAATTTAAACAGCCACATGTGAGTTCTTGAGATAAGTTGTTAGTAACACCAGCTGCAGCCTGCCCTCCTAATTAAGAGGGAAGTCATGCCTTGCCGAGACGAGAATGCAGAAAGTGGGACAAATCTTTATTGCTCTCAGGCCCAGAACGGGAACAAAATTTCTGACACTAAAGTGTGTGACGGGTGCACACCCTAAAGAGAATCTGTTAATTTAGAATAATCCACTGATAATACCATGGTGATTAAAAAGA
Source organism: Carlito syrichta (assembly GCF_000164805.1). Lineage (NCBI taxonomy): Eukaryota > Metazoa > Chordata > Mammalia > Primates > Tarsiidae > Carlito > Carlito syrichta. Next base: position 582,373 of record NW_007257977.1, on the reverse strand, counting down.
AATGGCAGCAATTAGGCGGGCTGTTGCCACCAATTTTATGTCTGAGGTTTTTAAAGGTGATTTTGTCCTTTCTTAATTGCCTCTGAAACTGTTTAGAATCCTTGGAATAAATTATTTATTTAAACATACACACATATGTGTGTGCGCGTGCACACACAGCAAAGGTATAAGCTATGAAAAGAAAGGAATTTAACTATCTTTATTAGTGACATCTCAGTTTGAGGTCTTCTGTTGTCTTTTCACTCAGAAATCTGTCTCCATGGAAGCTGAAACAAAATATGGGGACAAAATAAAAGATAAAATTTAGGAAAAGGAGGAGGGTAGAGTCATTCATTGTAATCTCACTGGAAACCCGATGCTCACTTCATCAAAAACTTTTTTTGTAAAGAGAAGATGCACGATCTCTGTATATTAAAGAACACTAGGAACTAATTTAAATACAAGTTGCAAGAACTGAGAGTTAAACCGCTCAGCTTTGTCTCATCACCAAAGGAAAAGTTCAGAAATGGGTGACTTTTGGCAGGCAAAGGTCTCACAGACTTAAGAGAACATGAATCAGTCTGGTCATATGTGATACCACATGAATTGAAAACCTTACAATCGATCAACCTTCCTGCAGCCTAAAGCAAGCATTCTAAACATTCTAAAATAGAATGTTTTCCTGATTACTTGATTTTAAATGTACTTCCCATAAGAAATCAGACCCGAGCAGTCAGAAAGAAGCTCCCGTGTGGTTTGTGAAGGCAACCTTCCAAACTGACCTCTTGCAGACTGCCCAGCACAGCCTGAGCTTTTAATGTCAGTGGATTGTAACAAGCAATTTTAAATGAGGATAAAGGGAGTGAGGCCCACGGCTTACCTTTGCTCTCTGATATATGGTCCGTCCTATAATTTGCGTGCTGTCAAGCATGTCCCGTCCAGGTCCCTGAGCAATGCACATGCTAGGCTATAGCAAAATGAAACAAGATGCATTCCCAGTGAGATAGCGATTAATTTAAGGAATGGAAAATTACAACTGAATTCAAGCAAATCGATTTTTAAGCCACATCCTAGTATTACTTTTTAGATATTCTCTCAATGCATAGATGAGAAAAAACAAAATTATAAATGGAATTGAAGCAGTGAATGTCTTTAGAAATGATCTATTCCGGCACCTTACTTTTAAAAATAAGGAAATTGAGGCTCAGCTGGGTTAAAGGAATTGTTGGAGATTATACAGGTAGCTAATATCTGAGTGAAGACATGACGTCAGGTCTTTCCATTGGCTGCACACCTTTTTACTTGCTTGTTCTTGCCTATAATCGACTTAAATTGAAACTCAGTTAAAATTACATTGGAACAACTAGCTGACCCTCAGGGAAAAAAAAAAACAGTAAATAAATTCAGCCCTATTCCCTATCTCTTACATCAGGAAAATTTGAGATTGCTCAAATACTGGAATATTATACACTTAAGGCCGAGGTGAGGGGAATACCTGATTCCACGGGTTGAACAGCCTGGGCAACTTGGCAAGACCTCAACTCTACAATAAATCAAAAAATTAGCTGGGTGTGGTAGCACATGCCTGTAGTTCCAGCAACTTGGAAGGCTGAGGTGGAAGGATCACCTTAGCCCAGCAGGTCGATGCTGGGGTGGCTGTGAGCATGCCACTGCACCCCAGCCTGGGCGACAAAGTGAGACTCCAACTCAAAAAAAAAAAAAAAATTATGTACTTAATATGTTAAGATTACCTAAATATTTTTTAAACTACTAAAATAAAATATGGGAAAATAGGAAAATATATTTTATAATCTACGAGTGTGGAGGACCCTTCTGAAAATTATCTCTAACAGGCTTAAATTTGACTGCTTAAACATTTTAAATGTCCATATGAGGAAAAAAAAACATAAAAGACAACTGATAAACTAGGATGAAAGTTTACATTGTTTTGACAAAGTTAAGACTTTAATATATTAGGAGTTTTAAAAAGTCAATAAGAAAAAAAATCCTCTTTTTAATTCCTTTCGATTCATTCATATCCATAACCTTGAGTTAAGGTTTCTCTTAATCACAGTAAAAAGCATCCTAACGGATACACCATAGAATATAGATGAAATAGGTAAATCACACAAAAAAAGTGCAAATGGCCATTCAACATTAAAACATATTCCATCACATGAATAAGTACTTGTAAATGTAAATGACAAAGGGACAACTTCGCATAAGTTTTATATTTTCTGAACTTTTCAATATTTTGCTTGAAATTTTTCATGAGCATAGATCATTTTTTCAATATTAAAGCTATGTTCTAAAATAAAAAATTACTTTTTAAAGAAATCATATTAAAGCAGAAGTTATGGTAATGTTTGGCCATTTCCCTCCTTCCCTATCTTAAGAGAATCCTGATTTTGTTCAGATACCCATATCGCCCCATGTGGCCAATGTGACTCAGAGGGAATATCCCATTTCCAGTTCCATATAAATCTAAGCCAATCATAGCAACTCCCTAGGGTTGATAGACGTTGGTTTGGGAATCCCCAGCTTAAGTCAAACAACACATGTCATTTTGCACACAACTGTTTAGATCCACGGATGGGCATGTGACACAAACTGGCTCAATTAGACTAAAGAGAAGAACTTTTATTCCATGTTGGAAAAGAGATTTTTCTCTCACTCCTACTTTATATGGGGGAAAAAATGCATTCCCTTTCTTATTGCTAACAGCCACCTTGCAAATCTGAGAAAAACCAACCGATATATGGAAGAGAACAGAAAGAAACAATATTCTGTTGGGGGGAGCAGTGGATATGATTTTTGTTGTAACTCATTTTGGTTATGAAAGCAAAGTATGGACTGGGACATGGTGGCTGATACCTGTAATCCTAGCATTTTGGGAGACCAAGGTGGGAGGATTGCTTGAGCCCAGGAGTTTGAAACTAACCTGATTAGCATAGCAAGACCTTGTCTCTACCAAAAAAAGAATCAAAAAATTAGCCAGGTGTAGTGATGCACACCTGTAGTCCCAGCTACTTGGGAGTGTGAAGTGGAAAGGATCAATCACCCAAGTCTAGGAGGTTGAGGCTGCTGTGAACCGTGATTATGCCACTGCACTCCAGCCGAGGCAACAAAGTGAGACCTCAACTCAAAAAGAAAAAAAAAAAGTAAAGTATGCTCATTGTAGAAAAAAATATAAAATGCATAAATAAAAGAATAAGAATATTCACAATAGTGCCAAAAAGAAAAGATTAACAATTTAGGATGTTTTATTTTGTCTTTTCATTATATTTATTGTCAAAATTGCAATCACAATGAACATATAATATTACATATAATGAATATATAATATAATGAACATATATTCATTTTCTTACTCAACATTGTATAGTATGAACTTTTCCCCACATTATTTAATATTTCAATATAAGACATTAAATGAATGCATGATATTCTATTGCAAAGAAGTATCATCACTTATTTAATTATTTCACCTGTGAATTTTGAAATTTAAATTATCTTACAATATATTGAAAATTAATATCATGGGCAGACAGCAGACATTCTTGCTGCTTTTCTGCCCATTGTGCCCTTCACAATATATCTTTCCTTTAATAAATATTTCTTAATTCAAAAAAATTAATAATATGTGAAAATGTTGCATATAAAGAGTAACAAAGAAAGGTTTTCTATATAAACATAGTAAAATAGGCCAGATGTAGTGACTCATGCCTATAATCCCAGCACTTTGGGAGACTAAGGCAGAAGCATTGCTTGGACCCAGCCTGGGCAACATAGTGAGATCTCGTCTCCACAAAAATCAAAAAATTAGCCAGGAGTGGTGGTGTGCACCAGCATTCCTAGTTACTTGGGAGGCTAAACTAGAAGGATTGCATGAGCCCAGGAGGTTGAGGCTGCAGTGAGTCAGAATTGTGTCACTGGGTAACATAATGAGACCCTACCTCAGCCCCCCAAAAATAGTAATATATAATATAGAAGTATATTGTGAAACTATATTGTTCATTGAATGGGGTTGGCTGGTATAGAATAAATAGCCCAGAAATACTGTATAATAAAACTAATATCACTGTTAAATGTTCTACAAACACAGACTGAGAACCCAAAAACTAACATATGCTCATATCAAAGCTGAAAACAAATCTCAATGAACAATTTTTTAAAAAGCAGTTAAATAAATGATGGTATAGCCTTACTTGTCTTTAAAAATTGCCACACAGATCTAGATATAGTCATAAAAATATTTCTAAGATAAACTAGGTAGAGAATTCAAGTCCTAGACCAATAAAAAAGATCCATAAATAAGTTATAACATTTTGCTTATGAATACATAGATAAATACATAGGAAAAAATATGGAAATAATAATTTCTGGGAAGGGTAGAGAGTGCTACTCTTTGTGTTTCCATATTGTTTCCATTTTTACAGCAATACTTTTTGTTTGTAATTTTAAAAGAAAGGAAAAGAAATTTTGCTCCAGCTGGGTGTGGTGATTCAGCCTGTAATCCCAGCACCTTGGGGTTCGAGACCAACCTGAACAACTTGGTGAGACCTCATCTCTACAATAAGTCACAAAAACTAGCCAGGCGTGGTGGCATGCAACTGTAGTTCCAGCTACTTGGAAGGCTGAGGCAGAAAGATCTCCTTAGCCCAGCAGGTCAAGGCCGTGGTGGCCATGAGCATGCCACTGCACTCCATCCAGCCTGGACAACAGAGAGAGACCCCAACTCAAAAAAAAAAAAAAGAAAGAAGTGTTTGCTCCTATATTTTAAAAAACTGTATAGACTGTATAATCAATGAGAAATGTCTCAGGCAGATAATTTTTGGTATAAACTTATGATGTCAGAAATGCCAGGGCAAAATGTTTCAGAATGTCCATGTATGGGGAAGGGAAATTAATTTCTGACAGTTACTAAATTGTCTCACCACTCAAAAAACAGTCACTCAAATGGAAAAATATAACTTTACCCAATTGAAATTGGGTGTGGGCAAATGCTTTTGAGAAGAGCAGATGCTAGAGGTAAATAGGCCAGTATATACCTGAGGACAGCATAGTTTTAAATTAATGATACACATTCAAACACAAGGCATACATGAGATGTAAAAATAAAGATTTCATGAGCCATAACTACCTACCCCACCAATGGGACACGTGCTATTGGCGTTATCACAAGACTCTCCAGTATTGATGCAATGTGGGCCGAGAACGTTGGGGGATACATCTCCTAGGTTTGATGAAGCAAAAGCTGCTACAAATGGTCCCTGACAAAAGAAACATCCAGATGCCTTTTATTGTTTCTCATTTTCCATAATGATTTCCATTAAAAATGCAAACATTCAATTCACTCTGGTAAACTATTCAAAATCAGACATAAAAAAGAGGATGTACAATATTCTGAGAATTCTTTTTATTTCTGAAAAGGCTAGCCCGGTAGGCAGAATACATATTATTACTGAAAATATTCCAATTATCAACAAAGCTGTTTCAAGTAGAAGAGTTTCAAATTTATGGCTCAAACAAACATTTTGATGAGGAACACTGTATACAACAACAAATTATAAAATGCTGACCTGTCAATTTAGTCTATGATGTTAAATCTGGAACTCAGAGATCCGTTTTCCCTCTAAAAATAAATGTCCTATTGGCTTTAAAACAAAAACAAAAACAAAAAAAGAGCAAATGCAGACTTTCCTGTTCCAAAACTGAACCTAAATATACCATCCACCATCTGGACCTCCTCTTCCTGTATCTTTTCTCTCTTTCTTCAGCCTGATTAGAGCAGTGCAAGGCATCAGTTCCAACCCAACTGGTCTACCATTCCACCTTAAAATCTCATATTTTCTTAGGGGAAGAGATAACTAAGTATTGGAGATCATGTGTCTTTTTTTCATACTAAAAAGATAACATCTCAAATTGCCTACCATTCAAGCAATGATAATAAATACACATCTCTTTTCTTTCTCACAAACTGTAGGCTAAAATGAGCAAAGAGAGTGAGTTTTGCCAAAAAAGGAGCTGGCTATAGTTAGGATGTAGTTTGTCTTCACCAAAACTCATATTGAAATTTGATCCCCAGTGTGGCAGTGTTGGGAAGTGGGGTTCCATGAGAGATGTTTGGGTTATGGGGGCAGATCTCTCAGGAATAGATAATTGCCCTTCCCTCCAGGTGATTGAGTTATTCTCTCAGGAACGGATTACAGTAGTTCTGCAAAGCAGATTGTTAAAGAGTTCTGTTTCCTCATTATCTCTCTTGCTTCCTCTCTCATCATGTGATCTCTTAGTATATGCTGGCTCCCCTTCGATTTTCTACCAGGAATGGCCTGAGACCCTCACCAGATATAGTTGCCCAAGTTTGGACTTTTCAGTTAGCAGTATTTATAAATTCCCCAGCCTCAACACAAAACAGACTAAGACAGAATTAAAAGATTAGACTGAGAGTTAATGTAAGCTAATATCATTATAATAAAATGTTAATTCTAGGCAAGGGCCTGGGGCTTTCATTTCATCATCTATTTTTATGAAGTTAGTACTTGGATGCTGAAGTCAAGAAGAGCAGGGTCCCTCTTCTCACTTATCTATCTGTAGCTGCAAATTTACCCACAATTGAATAACTTCCTGGACTACATGGGTTGGGTTCCTGTACACTCACCATGCCTAATCCCATCACTCACTGAGTTTTAAAGGTACAAAAATAAATCTGATGGATAAGGGTTATCTCTGACTTAAGTCTTACTGCAGGAAAGTAGAATAAGGTCCTGAAAAGAAAATTCACAGCTAAGAGAGAACTCTAGACCAAAGAAAAGGACTCACTATAATCTGTCTTCATTCAGGGTTCTTACACCATTAAAAAGGTGCTTAAATCTCTAAAAACAAAAGTAAATGTCAACAGTTTGTCATATTTTCACCTGGATCAAAAACTGAGATATATTTCAAAAATCTTGAACTTGCTCTTCCTTATTCAACTAATTATAACTTTGTGAAGTCATGAACATAAGCCGTATCTAACACACAAAGCAAATAATTTTATTATTTATTCTTTACTTTTCTTTCCTGTTAGGGAGGATGGTGAATGCTTTCTATCTAAACATAACAATATGTGAGGACCATGATGACACTTTTTCTGGGATTTGAACCACCGACTCTGAACATTGCATGCATGACGACACTCAATGAATCAAGACGAAGCTTCCAATGACACAAATTCTCACCTCTCCAGGTAGATATCCTTTGTTCTTCTCTTGCTCGAAAAGGTAAGCTGCATAACCCATATTGTCACTATTTACAAGATGGTTGGTGTTGTTCATGCTGACAGGGTGAATGGCAAACCAACTGTAGAAGAGCAGGAAACCCTAAGTTAATCCAGAGGACCAGAGAACTGGGACTGAAAACAGTGACTGGGGGCTTACATTTTCTCCAGCAGGAAAAAATATTTTAGAAGATAAGCATTCTACATTTAGATTCCTTTATTTTTAATGAGTTTAAAATACAAGTAATGTTCTCAAGAAGGCTGATTGCTTTCTTAAATTAAAAATACAGAACTTCCATTTTCATGAATATTTCACCATCATCATAAGACTGGTCAGTTACCAGAGAACATACCTACAGAGTTGCATAGACCTGGATTTTGTCCTTCAAAACAGATACATAGATAATAACTATTTGAATTAACCCAATCTGATTCAGCAGACATTCACTGAGGGTCAACTCTATGCCAAGCACTGAATAAACTGTAGTTTACTCTCATCTCACAGAACAGAGATGTGAACAAACGGCTTTAATACAGTGTGACAAATGTAAATAAATAAGCATAAAGTGTTTTGGGACCACATATGACTAGCAATTAATCCTTGAGGGTATTACACACAGAAAGAACAGCAGAGTAAGTGCACAGAGGCATGAAAGAGGTTGTTATGCATAATTCATTATATCCTTATGCATAGGAATACCTTGTTTAAAGGTAGAGATATACAATTTATGAATCAATTGCACATCTGTTACCTTATTTGAACTTCACAAAAACCCTGAGGGATAAGTTGTTTTACCTCTACTCTGCATAGGTGACTCAGATAAGCAAAATGATGTCCCTCTTGTCACAGAGGCCTAGGACTCAAAGCTGGGTGTTGTGACACTTTATCCAGTGACCTTTGGAGGATCAAACTCCCACACAGGCAAAAAAAGATATTCACAGAACAGAAGGCAATAAAGTAGATTAACTGGAATGCTAAAGAAAAGAGATGTGCCAGTTCATAAAGTGTCAGATCAATTTAGGATTTTTAAAACTCTTTTGTTGATGCAATTCTTCACTGAAAAATTTTCAGTATAGCTTACATTCCTACCTAAGTTATATGGTGCACAAACTAAACATTTACTTAATGACTAAGGGAGGTTTTAGGATTTCAAGATCATTTTTGGGAATCAATTCTCATCACCTAACAGAAGTAGATATAGGTCAGAGGTGGCCAGCTCAAAGCCCATTGGCACTGGGCAGGCAGCATAAATGACTTACACTGGTGGGTACAGTAGGGACTGGTGTGGACTTTGGAGAACTTGTAGGGTCTAAAGGTCGCAGCCTCGACTCAGCTTTAGCTAACAGCTGCCTTATGTAAGCCAATGTTGCCAGCTCTTCCAATTTTCTCAAAAGGAGACAAATCCATGTTTTCATATATATTTATTCAGTATTAAAATTCTTCAAGAAGAAAATAGTATCGAAACAAAGGAGGTAATTGCTACAAATTAAGAGACTAGAGACACATAGGCAACAAATGCAACCTGAGGACTTTTTGGATTCTGATTCAAACAAAACAATTGTTTTATAAAAAAGATTTTATTGATTTGATGAGGGAAATTGAACATAGACTGGGTATTAGATCATATTGAGAAATTAAGTTCAATTGTGTTGGTTATGATAATTAATTGTGGTTATATATTTTTAAAAATATTTATCTGATAGTAATACACACTGGAATATTTATGAGCGCAATGTATAGTGTTTGGTATGTGCTTTAAAATAATCTAGCAAAACAAATAGAGATGGCCGGGCTCAGTGGCTCAGCCTGTAATCTGGTGCCTTTGGGAGGCTGAGGTGAGTGGATTGCCTGAGCCCACGGATTCGAGACCTGCCTGGGCAATTTCATGAGACCTCATCTCTACAATAAATCAAAAAAATTAGCCAGGAGTGGTAGCGCACGCCTGTAGTTCCAGCTACTTGGAAGGCTGAGGCAGAAGGATCGCCGGAGCCCAGCAGGTCAAGGCTGCGGTGGCCAGGAGCAGCCACTGCACTCCAGTCTGGGCGACAGAATGAGACTCCAACTCAAAACAAACAAACAAAAAAAAAACAAATAGAGATGGAATGAAAAGTATAAAACAGAATGACAGAGTACTGCTGATTATGGAAGCTGGATGATAAGTTACATAAAGATTTACTACCCAAATCCCTTTAAATTGGTATGTATTTGAAATTTTCCATATAGTTTCTTTCTCATGTTGGCAATCATTTTGTATTAAAAAATAATAATAACTGTGTCAGACCAAAACACCTGTCAGTAGGTTGAATTTACTCCCTGAGATGCCTATTTGCCACCATGCAAAGGAATAGAAGTTTAGGTTGAAGATATTTTAAAGCCATTCCCTAGAAATTACTTTCAAGGTTTCTATATTTAAGAAAATCTTCCTGTTCATTTGTGTGTGTGGTTTGTGTCTTTCTCTCAAAACTCAGGTGTCTACCTCATCAACAAGGGAAGCTGCATAATCAACATTTGTATACCAAACCCTGAATTGTACCCCACATCTTTATAATAAATAAATACATAAATTCAGGTGTCAGGGGAAAGCCTAATTAACTTGTGTTTGATTAATTAACAAAAATCAGCTAGTGGATTTTGGTTTTCTGGAGTTTTGCTCTTTTGTTTGGAAGGAAATATGTTAGTGGCATGGCAGATAAATTTTCATTGTGACAAAAATATATCTATCCAAACTGATCACAGAGGTCAGCCAGATTCAGCTACCTGCCATCTGTGCATTGCAATCATAGAAAACTCACGGAACAATTCTCCCAGCATTGACTATCATTTAGCACATATTAGTCAGAGGACTTTATATACAAGATCTCATTTTACCCTCACAAGAATTTAAGATTTTCTTAAATATAGAGTCAGGTACTATCATTATCCTCATTTTACAACTGAGGAAATTAGGAGTGGTGAAGTAACCTGACCAAGGTCACACAGTTTTATGTAAGTCAAGAAGCAGGGCTATGAACTCAGGCTTGTCATTGGATATTTATATGCTCTTACTCACTATGGGATACCAGTTCTGTCCTTTTTCTTTGTTCACCTTCTCATTCACTACACATGTAGTTTAACTTTGACTCTGCACTAAGCACCAAGAGCATAAACATGAGTGCAGCATCATCTTGGCCTTAGAGAAATGCTTCACAAAAGATGTGACATTTGAGCTCAGTCTTAAAAGACAGCAGAGCTTGGCAAAGGAATCCCTAGAGAAGAGACATTCCTGACAGAGGAAACAGTATCAGCAGAGGCATGGTGATGCAGAGTGGCATGTGTTGAGAGAAAGAATGGATGGATGGTCAGGATGGCCAGAGCAGAATGCATACGGGCAGGGAAAGATGACTGTTAAACCATTCATTCAATCAACATGAATTTATTGGAAGCCAAGTGTGTGATTGACATTGTTTTAAACTTCAAGGAACATAAAGAATTGGATTTGTTCTCTGTCATCGAGGACCTTACAATTGGCCGCAATGATAAGTGTGAAGAAAGCAAATGCTTCTTATTTCAGTCTACTAATCAGACCACAGACTTGAATTGTTCTTTATTTCATTTATTTTAGGCTTTAAAAAGTAAGTTGAACTTTTGCTCTACAAAATTTAAATAAAACAAGTGTTCAAAAAGCAGTATTTGAATGAAGGGAAGGAATTTTGTATTTTTTCCTCCTTTGTCCTTTGAAATGTGTGCTATCAAAACATCAGAGTTGTCACTGCAACCAAAGTACTATGGTTATAGATGAATATTTATAAAGATATGCAAAAAGGTGATCATTTTAATTTAAAAACACTGTACTTATATTTTATCTGGTCAAAACATATTCTTCAAAGCAAAGTTCAAAAGAAAGGAAGACAGGTTTAGTTTCAGAAGTTAGAAAACAGACATAAAAGGATAAATATGTCCCTGATGATAAACATTTTTAAATAATGATTATGTCACAGCTCATTGTAAAATAGGAAGCAGGGTCTACTTGGGACAGCATGATATAATTAAGAGTACTGAGGAAAGTCAAGAGATTGGAGATCTTATTCCTAGTCTGTAACTAAGTTAGTTAAAATTTCTGGATCTCTGTTCCTGAGATTTAAAAATAATAGATTTTGACTATGCTTTGAGGATCAATATACAGCATATTAATATAGATTATTGTAATTATTTGCTCCTGCTCTGTAAAGGAAGTGTTTGGAGTTAAAAATCTCTAAGACCTCTTTCAATTCAGACATTGCATGTTTTCTACTCTGAATCAGAAAAGAAAAGCCAGATGCAAAATCAAGCTCCTTGAATATTCTAAAACAGTAACAAACGCACCCCAGTTTCTCTTCTCTCAGACATGAGCCAACATGTCCAGGGTACAGATCATGTCCTGTACAAAGGTGTCTGGCAAAAGGGGTAAGTGGGGGATTTAAATTTAGCCCTTGCTCAACTCATTGAGCCGGGAACTTCAGTCAACCCAGAAAAGGGGGTGCCTGTGTGCGATTTAGATCAAGATGTTATATGTTACAAGTGAATTGCCCCAACCTAAATGTCCACAAATAGAGAAATAGGACACTGTACATCCATTCAAAAGTATGGTCCATGAAGATTCATAGTAACAGGAGCTCTTTGAGGAAATGTAACACAGGCTGTAATAGGTTGAATGGTGTCCCCAAAATTCGTACCCATCTGGAACTTCAGAATGTGACTTATTTGGAAATAATATCTTTATAGATGTAGTCAGGGTAACAAAAGAGTGATCTAACACTGGCTCAGTGTGGGCCCTGAATTCACTGACTAGCATCCTTATAACAAGAAGAAAGAAAATGAGGCATCCAAAGATATAGAGAAGGTGATATGAGGATAGACACAGAGGTTGAAGTCATGAGTCTACAAGCCAATGAGGCGCAGGTAGCTAGGAGAGAGGCATGGAACAGATTCTCCCTCAGAATCTCCAGAAGGATCCAAATGCTGCTAATGTCTTGATTTTGGATTTCCGGCCTCCTGACCTGTGACAGAATAAATTTCTGTTGTATTTAGCCACCCAGTCTACATTAATGTGTGGCTTCCTTGGGAAACAAATACATTTATTACAGTGACTAAGAATACCAGTCTGGAGTCAGATATAAGTTACTTAACCTATTTGAACCCCAGTGTTCATCTCTGCAACATCATGATAATGGTCGTGTCTACCTCACAGCATTTGATGATTAAAAGAACGAAAACATGTAAAGTGCTTAGCACAAAGACTGGCCTCTACTAAGAATGAAATAAATAAATGTCCACTGTGAGGATATTAATGTGGACCCAATATTGCTGCTGCCGCCGCCAATGATAATAAAAATAATGATGATGACAAGGGAAACAGATACAAAGCTTTGAGCATAAATATATATATGAATCATAAGATTTTTTTTAAATGTTAAATATAGCGGGGCACGGTGGCTCAAGCCTGTAATCCCAGCACCTTGGGAGGCCGAGGCGAGAGGATTGCCTGAGCCTGAGGGTTCAAGACCAGCCTGGGCAACATGATGAGACCTCCTCTCTACAATAAAAATAAATAAATAAATACAGTTAGCTGGGCGGGGTAGCACATGCCTGTAGTTCCAGCTACTTGGAAGGCTGAGGTGGAAGGATCACTTGAGCCCAGCAGGTCAACGCTGGGATGGCCATGAGCATGTCACTGCACTCCAGCCTGGGTGACGGAGTAAAACTCCAATTCAAAAAGAAAAAAAGTTAAATATATGGGGGATGGTGCTCAACATATGCAACATAAGTAAATCCAATCCATGTGAGATGGGCATGAACTAACTAAATGAGATTAGTCTGCCCTCTCGTGGCAGAGACTTGAATGCTCATAAAATACCCATGTGCTCTTCGGTTTCCCAGTCCTGTTTGCAGGGTGGGGCCTGTGAACAGCTCTAACCAAGTTTTTAATGTGTTAAGCCACTGGAATTTCACATTCTGTCTGTTGTGACACTTGGCACTAATCATCTTGATAAACACACCTGGTTTTCACTTCCTCGCTGTCCTCACCCCACCCCATTGCAAACTATTTGGGAAAGGAGAGAAAAGGGTGTTCCATTGTGTTCTACTAGAAGGATTATTAGGCCCAGAATTTTACCCAAAGGGTGACTGAAGCAATTAATGAAGACCAGACTGCTTAGATTTTTTAAAGATAATGAGGCCAGGCACGGTGGCCCACGCCTATTGTAATCCCAGCATTTTGGGAGGCCAAGGCAGGAAGATTACTTGAAGTCAGGAGTTTGAGACCAGGCTGGACAATATAATGAGACCTGCCTCAAAAAAAAAAAAAAGTAAAGTTAAAAGCTACTTGGTGGCTTTTAAGAACATAAAAAGCAAAATAAATAAAAAGGCAACACTCTGTGACCAAGGAAGCCCTTTTAAAGTTACAGGTAAACCTGAGACCTGAGGCTAGCATTCTAGAAAATATTTCCACCATCTCTGTCCCAGAGAAGAGATGTACCTTCTCAACTAATCCTTTTTTATCTTCAAAAATCCTGAATGAAAAAGTCCCTCTAGATGATGATATTGGAGAGATTTCAGGTTTGGGTAGATTCCATTAAGTTACAGCAAACAAAACTCTTGTGCCCTACGTGATATGATTAAGGGATCAGCAAAAGAAAAACAGGAAATGGCCAATAAGAGTACTTTTTTAAATTCAGCCTAACTACGAAGAGATTCAAAGGAAAACAACAGTGATTTGGCTTTTTTGAGCCTACTACTTGGCAACAATTGTAAAGCGTGATCAAACCAAGATTGGCAAGAGCAGGGGAAACAATGTTCTGCTAGTGTTTAAGTAGTAGGAGTATAAACCAACAAAACCTTTCCAGAGGGCTGTTTGGCAATTTATAGGAAAAGCTTTAAAATATAAACATTCTCTTTGGCTCAGCAATGCCTTCTAGAAATTTAGTTTAAGGAAATCATTGGCAAATATACAAGATGACTGTTCAAAAATGCTTAGCACAGTGTATTTTATGATGGAAAACATGTAAACAGCCTAAAAACCAAATGACTGCTGATTGGTCGAGCACATTATAATACACAAAATGAAATATTTAACAGCAATTTTTAGATAGTGATTTAAAAAATACTAACTCGCACTCACTAGCACTGAAAGATATTTGTAAGGTATTGTTAAATGTAAAAAAAAAAAAAGTTACCAATCCTGATAGACAATAAAATCCCACTTTTAAAAAAATTTTTTAAATGACAAACATGCTTAGAACAAAAGCCTAAAAGACTATGTAACAAAATGTTAATAGAAGCTATCTCTGAGTCCCAGGATTATCAGTTAAGATTTTTCCTTTTTAATCTTTTTTAACTGTTGTGATTTTAGAAAATAAATGAATGAAAGAAAGAAGATTTAAAAACTACTCGATGCAACACCAAGAGCGAACTCTATGATAAACTAAGTGTGACAACGGTGTGTTCGTAGAGGCTCATCAGTTGTAAAGACAGTACCATTCTCCTGGGGGGACGTCAATAGTGGGAGAGGTTGTCACTGCGTTGGAGGAGGGCAAATATGGGCACTCTCTGTACTTTCCACCCAATTTTGCCATGAATCTAAAACTGATTTAGAAAATAGAGCTTATTAAAAGGATTGGCAGAGCAGGAAACTGCCGGTGGGGAGCAGTGGGGGGAGACAGGAGTGGCAGTAGTGGGAATCTGCTGGGAAAGGGGGGTACACCTCATCAACAAGGGTACCTGTGTAATGAACATCTGTACACCTAACCCTGAATTATACCCCACATCTTTAAAATAAAAAAATTTTAAAAAAAATAAAAAATAAAAAGCTTATTAATTTAAAAACAATAAAGTCTATTTTTAAAAAAGAAACTATGTTCAGCACAGCACCACTTCTGCCATTTTTTTATTGCTCAAAGCAGTCACAAGACCAGCCAAATTTCAAGGGCTAGAGAAATAATCTCCACCTGTGGATGGGGAGTGGCGAGGTCATACTGGATAAAATGTGGAATGCGCTATTGTTGCATTATGGTGCCCACCTTTGGATACCACAATCTGCCATTTAAAGGTTTTTTGTTTGTTTGTTTGTTTTTTAACCTCTATCGATCCAAAAAAGGTGAGAGTTGAGAGAGTAGAAAAAAAGGAGCACTGAGAAGCCAAGACAATGGCCAGGCTCAGTGGATTAGCCTGTAATCCCAGCACTTTGGGAGGCCTAGGTGAATGGATTGGCTGAACCTGTGGGTTCGAGACCAGCCCCAGCACCTTGGTGAGACCTCATCTCTACAATATATCAAAAATTAGTTGGGTGTGGTAGTGCACACCTGTAGTTCCAGCTACTTGGAAGACTGAGGTGGAAGGATCGCTGGAGCCCAGCTGGTCAATGCTGGGGTGGCCATAAGTGTGCTACTGCACTCCAGCCTGGGTGACAGAGTGAGACACCAGCTCAAAAACAAAATAGGGATAATGACACCTAACCCTCGGGTGTTTATTTTAAAACAAAAGAAAGAAAAGGTGGGACAAAAAGCACCATGTGAGGAGACACAGAAAAGTTTAGATACACAATAATCATAATTCCTGAAAACAGGCTAAATTCACTCATTAAAAGACAAAAATTGTCAGAGTACAAAACAAATAATCAAAGTTATATGACATTCATTTTTTAAAAAAACCCTAAAAATGTAAAAACAAAGAAAAGTTGAAAGAAAAGTATAGAAATATATAAATGGCAAATTCTAGCCTGCAAAGAATGTTAGCTATACTAAATGAGGCTACACAAACTATAAGGCAAAAAAAAAATCATTACTAGATATTAAGAGAATCACTACAAAACAAACAAACCAGGGGTTGATAGTACATGGAGATAACATCGCCAATACTTTTTATAGTATTTTAAAGTTTCTAGTGCCAGAAGTGAGTGAAATCAAGTTAGTATCCGCCTATACAGACTGACCTCTTAGTCATACTTTTATCTTATTATACGTTCAACATAGAGAAATATACAAAAGCAAATGCAGCTGAATATTAATTGTGGTTGATTTGGGTATCACATACTTTTGAGTTAGTTTTTTCTTCATTTCTACCTTCTTTTTTTTTAAGTTTTCTATAGTGAGTGCATATTATTTGTATGCTGGGGGGGGGGGACAGAAAAAAAATAACCTTTTAGATCTCTTTGGGTTAGGAACTTTCCAGAAATCCAAGTCAAGTCCAACTTCTTCTGCCAACTGGTTTTTATGACTTTGTTTTCTAAACTTGGGAAAATTTAAATTACACAAAACTGATGTGTAATCAGTCAACTGTCATCACCATTGTCATCAAAAGCGCTTATTAAGCACCTTCGCTTTACATGGGGATGGACCAGGATGAAAGCTTACTATACAACCATGACCAAGTTCCACTGGTGAAGACAACATACCAGTGGGTAGAAACGTAAGAGAACTGGGAGCATCAAGTTTCACAGCAATAAAGAAGAGGCAGAACAAGAAATAGAAATTTAATGAAGGTTAGAGAAACAAAGAGCAGATTTACACACACACACACACAAACACACACACACACACACACACAACTGAGTTCTATAAGTCAATATCATTCAAATAAATTAGCGTCATTCCACAAATAGGGTTTCATAAATCAGAGTTAATGCGCTGGAGGAGGAATTTATGAAGAGAAAGACAAGGTGAAATGGAGGAAAGAGAGTGGGTTAGAATGGTCAGGTGAAGGGCAGTCCCTGAGGTGTCAGCATTTGCGATATGAGTGGGGTTAAGAGGACCAAGGGAAGAGCGCAGAGGTAGAAGTGTGACAGCCATAGACAATAAGCAGACATCAGAATTCAAGAAGTCATACAGGCAGGGCACAGTGACTCAAGTCTGTAGTCCTAGTACGTTGGGAGGCTGAGGTAAGGGAATTGCCTAAGCCCATGGGTTCGAGTCCAGTCCAGGCAACTCTACAATAAATCAAAAAATTAGCAAGCACCTGTAGTTCTGGCTACTTGGAAGGCTGAAGCGGAAAGATTGCCTGAGTCCAGCAGGTCGACACTGGAGTGGCCGTGAGTGTGCCACTGTACTCCAGCCTGGGCGACGGAGTGAGACTCCAACTCAAAAAAATAAAAATTTTTAAGTTAGAAAAAGTTTTGTTTTATTTCGAATCAGGGTCTCACTCTCACCCAGGCTGGAGTGCAGTTACACAATCACAGTTCACCATACCCTTGACCTCCTGGGCCCAGGCGATCATTCCACCTCAGCCTCTGGAGTAACTGGGACTACAAGTGCATGCCACTATATCTGACTAATTTTTTTTTCTTTGTAGAGACAAGGTCTCGCTGTGTTGCCCAGGCTGGTCTTGAACTCTTTGCTTGTCACCTCAGCCTCCCAAAGTGCTGGGATGACAGGCATGAGCCACTGTGCCTGGCCTTAAAGGTTAAAAAGTTTTTTTAAAAAAAGAAAGCATAAGCCGGGCTCGGTGCCTCAGCCTGTAATCCCAGCGCTTTGGGAGGCTGAGATGAGTGGATTGCCTGAGACCGCGGGTTCGAGACCCGCCTGGGCAACTTGGCGAGACCTCATCTCTACAATAAATCAAAAAATTAACCAGGTGTGGTAGCACACACCTGTAGTTCCAGCTACTTGGAAGGCTGAGGCGGAAGGATCACCGGAGCCCAGCAGGTCAAGGCTGCGGTGCCTGGGAGCGGACAACGCACTCCAGTCTGGGTGACAGAGTGAGACTCCAACTCAAAAAAAAAAAGAAAGCATAGGTGGTGTAAAAGACTTACACACACACACACACACACACACACACACACACACACACACACAACTGAGTTCTGTAAGTCTATATAATTCAAATAAATTAACGTCATTCCATAAATTGGATTTTTCTAAGCTAGCACATAAATTATTCAAATAGTTTGCACAAGTCACTGCCCCTGTTGTTTTAAAAATGTGACTTCAAAGAGCCCCCTTACAAGATCCCTTTCTATAAGAATAAAAAGATTTGCAATACAAAAAACAAAAGACAATGGAACAATTATTCAAACACCTGCTCAGATCCTCCTTACAGCTCCAGCAAATAGGAACCCTGTCATAGTGATTCCTAAAGGGCTGACAAATAGGGAGGGGATGGAGGGGAGGGAGAGAAGGGGAGGAACCCATGCTACTTTTGCAATCTCAAGGAATAAAACTCAGCAGAAGTGAAGAGGTAGGCAAAGGGAAGAAAAGCCTGTTCTGTTGCCACATACCTAACAAATAAGTTAGCCTCCCCTTTTGCCACTCTCAGAGCTGCCCTCACAAGGGTGACAGTGTGAGAAGTGGTGACTCCACTGACCACCACTGCCATTCAGATGATCTGCCCTTGTGCCTTTCTTTTCGATGTAGACATTTGAAACCTCTGTTTTGTTTTCTCCCTTTGTAGTTTCTTCATACACATGGTGTCTTAGTACATTGAAATCTCCCAAGAGTCAATGTCTTCTTCATTAGGTGACAGACTCTTGGAGGTGTCTTCCAGAGTCTCCCAAAGTGAATTTTACACATGCTATACACACCTCATATTTTAATTCAGAATTCAGAACATCCCAAACATGTTACCCATGTCTGGAGGAAAAAAAGTCACATAGTGATTTTGTGTAAAGGGGAAAGAGGCACAAAGATAAAAATATTTTTCTGATGTAGATAGATCAATTGGAGCAAACAGTGATCTCACCATTGCAGAGGGTTTCGTGGTTTATGAAATAGTTTCAGGAACATAATTTTATCTCATTCCTCAAGTCACTACTCTTCCTAACCCTTCAACAGTCCCCCAGCTCTAACTCCAGCTTAAAACACTTTAGTGATTTTTCCATTCCTCTTGGAATAAAGACCAAAGTAAAACCTGTATCATGTGATATCATCTACTGTTCTAACATTATCTCACAACACTCTGCCTTGTTGACTCCTCTGCTCCAGCCACACAGATGTCTACCAGTTCTTCAAATGGACGACACTTATCCATCTGTGTTCTGTGTTCTTTTCTATCCCCCATTCATTTTCATTCCTTCTTTTCCTTCAGTTTTCAGTTCCATTGTCAACCCCTCCGTCAATCTTCCTGACAAGGTCAAATTCCTTTAAGACAGTTCTACATACCTTCCTTTCTTAGAACTTGATCCAACTATAATTCCATTGTAATGCAATTAT
The DNA here is from genome assembly GCF_000164805.1 of Carlito syrichta. Classification (NCBI taxonomy): domain Eukaryota; kingdom Metazoa; phylum Chordata; class Mammalia; order Primates; family Tarsiidae; genus Carlito; species Carlito syrichta. The sequence goes on along the minus strand of NW_007257977.1, from coordinate 562,980 downwards.
ATCATTATATAATTCTTAGCACTTAGCCCAATTATAATTTTATATTAGTGTAGGACTATGTAAATGCCTTCTGTCTCCATCAGTAGACAATGGTAAGTTCCAAAAGGGCAAAAACAATGTCTGTTTTTGCCCATTAGTATATTCCTAATACCAGCTCAGTGCATGACATATATATTCTACAAACATGTAATAAGTGAATGAATGAAAAGTAATGTCTCTTCAGAGAGAAGATATGATATCCACATTTTGGAAATGTAGCAGCTGAGTCTGAGAAAGCATAGGATACTTTTTCAAAAAGTACAGACACTGGTATTGGATTCTAAAGTGATTGATTCCTGATTTTGAGGCCAGGGAATGCATCATTCAAAGGACTGGGAAGTACTATACAGCACAGAATAGGTGCACAGTGCAAATTTTTTGAATGAAGAAATACAAACAGAAATGAAAGTAGGATGGAACGGATTATAAACTCCAATATGGTTTTCATAGTGAAAGGGACAGTCTTGGCTGTGACACTGGACTGGTCACCTAGGCCACCTAGGCTTTTGTTCCCCAGCTGAAGGTTGAAGTCAATGATGTCCATGCTCTGCAGTTCTGAGTGTCTGTGCTTCCAAAGTCCTCACACCTTGGGTTGCTGTCTAACAGCAGGCACCTACATATGGTGGCTGAGTTACTTAGCAGCCCAGATTTGACTTTATGTTTTAGATCATTTTTAATGTATTCAAAGACCAATTATGCTATGCAACAAGAGGCAATTGCAGGAGCAGTTTCATCAAAGGAAACATATGACAGCTATAGAAACAATGGAAAGTTATTGCAGGGTGTTAAGCACAACAGATGGAAAAGCTTTGCTATAACCTTGACAGTTGACCCTGAGACTTCCAGATATGTGACATAATTATATGTAAGGAAGCAAAGAACATCTGGCCAAAAGGACAGTATTTTTTGAGCTTTCTGTTTCCATTGTTAAGTGAATCAGTAACCAGATGAGAGTTAAATAGAAAAAGAAAGGCCACCTTCTTCTCCCAAAATATTGTATGCTCTTAACCTGTCCCTCTCCTAATCAAGCTCCCCACTCAAGTGCTCTCCACCTAGAGATAGCTCACCTCTCTAATTCACCTGTCACACGCCCCCTGACCTAGCCCAACACTGACCTTACAACTCAATATTTTTCACAACTCCACGAGAAGTCCCATGACTTCTTCGAAGTCTTGCTCAAGTGCCATTTTCTCTTGGAAGCCTTTCACAGTGCTCTCAAGAAGTACTCAGGGCTACCTCCTCCAAACTCCCACAGCATTTGTTTATGCCCACATGACAGCCCTGTGGGCCTTCTGATGTATGTTATGGTTCCTTGTCTATCTGTCTGTGCCTGTCTCCTGTCCCCCTCACCCCACTATCTTCTGAAACCCTTGAAGATAGACACCAGGTCTTATTCATCATCACATACCCCATGTACACAGTGGCATGCTCAATATTTATGACAAGTGTTGAGTTAAATGCTAGGTGGCACTAACAAGAGACAAATTTATGTGATAGAAGAATGAGTCCTATTATGTCAGCCCATACAGTACATTTTTATCAAGGAGCTTTTAGTGACCCTGCATTCAACCCAAAAGAGTAACTCCAATCCTAAGAAGTGCAAGCACTCTGATATTCCAATAATGGAGTTCATTTTAAAAAGGCAGAATTACATTCTATTCCTTACCTTTTAGCTAAAATGATTCAACTCTTTTTCTAGGTCAGGCACAGAACTAGAGCTTTGCATGCATTATCTCATTTAATCCTCAAACAACCCTAAGTATTAATATTCCCATTTTAAAATAGAATAATTGGCTGGGTGTGGTGGCTCAAGTGTATAATCTCAGCACTTTGGGAGGCCGAGGCTAGTGAATTGCCTGAGCCCACAGGTTCAAGACCAGCCTGGGCAACATGCTGAGACCTCTTCTCTACAATAAATAAAAAAATAAGCTGGCATGGTAGCGCACACCTGTAGTTCCAGCTACTCAGAAGGCTGAGGCAGAAAGATCACCTGATCCCAGCAGGTCTAGGCTGCGGTGGCCGTGAGCGTGCCACTGCACTCCAGCCTGGGCAACAGAGTAAGTCTCCAACTCAAAAAATAAATAAATAAATACAATAGAATAGTTGAGATCTAAGTGAATGAGTTACTTTCCCCAGGCCACAGGATTAGTAAGTGACAGGCTGCACTGGGACTTGTACCCAAGTCAGCCTCACCCCAAAAGCTGAACCCCTTATCACCATGTTTTCTCGACCTAGCTTTTGGGCCAACCCTAGTGTGGGAACTATGAGTCATAATCTTTAATGTTTTTCTTTACCACTTTACTTCTTTTCACTTACTGTTAATTTAACTCACACAGAATATTTCACTTAGATATCACTTAGATATTTCATAATTCAACTTGGTAGAACTTTCATCACCCTTGTAACACTTAACAACATTTTTTTACATTTCAGAGTTGAGGGGTACAAGTGGGGATTTACTACATAAGTAGGTTGCATGCAGGTGAACTCTGGGTTTCTAGCTGGCCCTCTCTCTCCCTGATAGTGGAACAGGTACTCAGTGTACTCCCTCCCCTAGTAGTGTCTGGCATCTGCCAATCCCATCCTTGTCAACATTTTAAGGACTCACTTTTCCTCCACAATGTGCTCAAAAATGCTTAGGTATAAGAAAACTGAGAGACAGTGTTGTAACATAACTTAGCCAAGTCACATAGCTAGCAAAGACAAGAGCCCAGAATGAGCCCAAACTATTTGACTCCAGCACCCAAGTGCTATCACATACTTCCTTAGGGCACTTTGGCATCATTTCTAAGTCCACAGGTTGAAGCATCTGGCAATATGTTACCTACCCAATCCATTTCTGAGTCAATCCAATTGCAGTAACCAAAACCACATATGAATGCAAATGCCTTCTTTTCAAGAAAACAAAGTCCATGTGTATTCTATGCTGTTACTGCCAGATAATGGTGCTAAAATCTGGGCTAAGCTAACATTTTACTTCATGTACTTCCTTTAGATCCTCTCAGTTCTGCTTTTATCTCTAACTGGCATTGTCCTGCCTTGAACTTAATCTTTTTAGAAAATAGGTAACAGAAGACAACTGTCCACCATCATAGAAGTTCTACATATGAGATCTTTATAAACTAATAAGTGCTAATGTTTAATGAGGTTTTTTTTGTTTGTTTGCTTTTTGAGTTGGTGTTTCACTCCATCACCCAGGCATGCAGTGGCACTCTCACAGCCACCCCAGCATCGAACTGCCGGGCTCAGGCATTCTTCTGCCTCAACCTTCCAAGTAGCCGGAACTACAGGCACACACTACAATGCCCAGCTAATTTTTTTTATTATTGTAGAGAAGAGGTCTCGCCAAGTTGCCCAGGCTGGTCTCAAACCCATGAGCTTAGGCAATCCCCCACCCAAAGTGCTGGGATTACAGGCTTGAGCTACCACACCCGGCCAAGGTTTTATATTGTATGCCAGATACTGTGCTGAGCTCTTCTCTGAGATCCCTCACTTGTGCCATCCCTCTATTAACACTGTTTACAGGTGAAAAACTAAACCCAGAGAGGCTGAGAACCCTGCCTGAGGCTGGACCTCATTTGTGTCTGACTCCAGAGCTTGTACGCTTAACCACATAATTTATTCTCTGTACCTGTTGACACTATTCTAGTCTCTCCCCCTGTCCCTTTGATTAAGAAATGGTACCCAGAGAGAATTAAGAGGAGGGAACAAAAAGGAAATAAAGTACCTGATAACGCCCAAGTCGTCTCCATTCAAATCTACCATTTTCAAGACTAACATTTCCTTGTCTATATTTGAAGAATACCTAATCAGCAAAAAAAAGAAAAAAAAAAGCATAGTCAGTTCTATGTAACACCCTGACCTGCATGTGTGATGAAGCTGTTCTCTGAGCTGCCTCTCAGTAAGTGAGATGCTCTGAGAAGCAGTGGGCCTGCAAACTGCATCCAGGACCTCACTCCTCAATCAAGAAAATGGTTGGCAATTGTGATCAAAGTTTGGGGCACTAGCTCAACAAACTGGAGCTAAAAACATATTCTATATAATGCATAATATTATATAATATATATGCATTTCTTATAAAAAAAGATTTGGCTTTGAAATTTCTACTCACGTCAAATGTTAATGAAATCTCTGAAAAAGAACAGGAAGCATGCAAAATCAAAAGCATCCCAGATCTGCAACTTAAGTGTTCTTTTATGTCCTTTCGAGAGAAATCAGATTATATTTTCTAAAAATCAACTCCTTTGAAAGCTATTGAAACACATGCAGACAAATGTAAAATGTCAAGGGGCCAAGTTGAGACTGAGTTATTATTTTACACTGCCATCGCAACAAAGTACTCCCCTTCATTCACAAACCTGCTCCATCATTTTAAAAAAGATTTTTGAAAAAGACAAAATAATAATCTCTTTTAGTTGTTCCATTCAGTTATGTTGGTTTTATTTCTTACTCTTCATTCACATTTTTTATTCTTTCATCTTCTCTGTCTTGACTCACTGTCCTGGACTAAGATGACTTCTTCTGGATAACACGTAATAAAAGAGCTATTCATTAATTCAATAAGTATGTGTTATGTATATTTTTATCTCTATTTTGCAGATGAAAAAGCTGAGTGCCAATAAAGTAAGATAAGTAAATCACTAAAGTTCACACAACTAGGAAGCGATAAAACTAAGATGAGCCACAGTTGTTCCTGATTTCAAAGCCTGGAGTCTTTCAAACATCCATGTTGGCTCCCGTAGTCAATAAAGTGGGGAAAAAAATTGTGTACAGTGGTGTCCATTGTTACATTCACTCTTTGTTTCTGCTTGCCTTAGATTATAAAGATGTTTTAAAGGCATTTTAGCTTTAATATTCTCTTAGAATCTCACATACTCAGGTAACAACTCTGTACTCAGATTTTGTTGTTGTTCCCTAAAGTAAATGGCAACAATTTCATTTTGACAATTCCTCCTCACCTTTCTCTCTCTGACTGTGGATTCTGAAGGTAGGAATAAGGGCTTCGGTTGATCTGCACACCATCCACATTTCCTTTATTCATAAAGATTTTGCCTGGTTTCATGTTTCTGTGTGCAATCTCAATACTCTGAAGGTTAAAAAATAAGAGGGAAGAGAGTTATAAGCTTAGAAATCCTGGTGAGGGTAATGACTTAGTCAGCATAAACATAAAAGCCCTTAGTCAATAGAAACATAAGACAACTCCCTTTGTCTCCAATGTCCACACTATGGAATAAAAGCTGGAGAAAGATATGGTTGTTGTCATTCTGGAAGTAAACAGAAACGGCTTTCAATGTTGGAGCAAGAGGAAACATCATGTCAGACGGAAACACAGCACTAATTAATGTCTGAACTCACGAAGAGCCCCATCTCCTAGTCTCTCAGGACTGCTAAGTCAGGCACAATTTGCCATTTTAGATGACCACTATGAGAGATGCGGCTTCTACAAAACTAGGACAAGATTTGTTAACATGTAAATGTTCCCATCTCCCTACCCTCTCCATCCCACCACCTTCTAAGGCAGAGTTTTCAAACTTTTTTGACTGAGAACCATAATGAAAAATACATTTATAGTAAGTCCCTACAGGCAAACATTTCTGTTCCAAGAGCACATTCATAAGTCCAATTTGTTCATGAGTCCCAAAAAGTTAGCATAGGTATCCAACTAATACAATAGACTATATAGTACTATACTGTAATAGGTTTATAATACTTTTTCCTACAAATAATACATAAAAAACATACAAACAAAAAATAAAGAAAATATCTTTACTCTTACAGTACAGTACCTCGAAAAGTATAGTGAATGAACTTACATGATTAGACATGCAAACACATATTCACATCTTTGAAAATTTACAACTTAAAGGTTCGTGTGTAGGGGACTTACTGTATCGGTGTAACTTAACACACATCAACATCTGTATACTAAAGTTTTTAAAAAATCTGCATCCTAAAATAAAAGTTCACAAAGCAAACTATACCTTTACTGATATTCGCTGTGATATCTTGCAAGCTTACAATATATTTTATTGTATTTGAGTTGCTTTGTTTGTTTGTTTTCTTTGAGACAGGGTCTTACTCTGTCACTCAGGCTGGAGGGCAGTGGCATGAATACAATTCACTGTAGCCTTAAACTCCTGGGCTCAAGTGATCCTCCTGCCTCAGCCTCCTGAGTAGCTGGTACTGTAGGCTTGCACCACCATGCCTGGAAAGTCTTTTATTTAGTGCATCTCACAACCCATGAAATTGATGTCATAAGCCATTAATACATTGCAAGCCACAGCTTGAAAAATATTGTTGTAAAGAGATGTCTGCCTTTGCCAGCTGGATCTTGAATGTTGAGACTGACTTTGTGAGAGAAAAAAAAAAAAAAAACCCTGGAAGGCAGCAGAATGAAGAAAAAAACATTAGCAAGGATCCTATGCAAGAAAATAATAAGCTGAAAGACGGGATAGAGAGGAATTCAAGCTACCCGAACCAGGAATGGGAGAGGAGTTTGAGGGTCTTTGTTAGGAGCACCATGGAGGTCTGCAGCTGCCCTAAGAGGACTTGAGAAATGACAGTGCGTCTTTATGAACTGAATCCTCTTTGCTCTTTAGGAAATACAAAATAATTAAGATTATCTCTAATTACTTTTGGCTCTTTGATGGGTTTCTTTTTGTGTGACTTTATGCAGAGGACAGACCATGTAGATCTTATAATTTATAAGAAACCACAAGCCCAAATATGTTCTGTCTTTTTAGATGACTACATGGGGCTTACTGCCATAGAACCCACCTCTTCCAGTTAATCAGTGCCTCAGGCCTAACAGCCGATAGCTCAGGACCAAAAGCTAAAAGGGAGTCATGGAGGAGAGAGAAAGGCAACTTGCCAAGACTGTGCTCAGACTCAAATCTCATAGGGATGCTTCACAGCATGCCAAATCACTCCTACAACACTTGCGAGCAGTGGTAAGAACAGCTGTCCCTGGGGCACTTTGCCTACCTTCACGACACCAGTGACCATGTACTCAAAAGTTCGATTGCTAAATCCTTCACTGGCAATGACAAACACTGTGTACTGGAAATATCCTGCTGGACCTGAGTGTGTGTGAATGCCACTCAGTATGACATTGTCTCTTCTGTACAGGGATCCGTATTTACTCTGCAGTCTGTTCAGGACCTTCAAAAAAAAAACAAGACAAAAAGATGGAACTAAAATGAAGCATACCATAGGAGCTCAACGTGTGAAAAGACTGTGATGAGTTCAATCACTGATCCATACCAGTGACATCCCTTTCAAATGGCCCTTCACTCTATGTATGAATATGTCATCACAGTAACAACAACAAAGAGCAATAGCTAACGTTTTATAGATTCTTGCTAGGTGCAGGCACAATGCTAGGTATGTTATATATATTATGTCATTTTAAAATTTTGGTAACAACCACAAGAGCTTCCCAGGCATGGTTAACCCCATTTTTAGCAGAGATCATTGAAGTGCACAGAAGTTAAATAATTTTCCCATCGATCAAATACGTAGCAAGGTCAGACTCCAGATCCAAGTTCCCAAACTATAGAACCAATACTTTATTTGTTCTCCACTCAACAAATAATATTAATATCCAGACACTGTTTTAAGCACAAGAGGATATGAAGTTCTTACCTTGAAGATCTTTGTATTCTAGTGAAGGAGAAACACAATAAACAAGCAAATAAATATGTAATACTATACCATATAGCAATACATGCTATGAAGAAAAATATCATTGCATAAGGAAAAAGAAAGCGGTGGATGTTAGTGAGAAAAGCTCTTTTTGAAGAGGAGTTGTCTTAAAGCAGAAGCTTAAATGAAGAAAGCAAGCTGGTCATGCAATCTCTGGGGGGAAATCATCCTAGGCACATTGAACAGACAATGCCAAGCCCTCTTAGCTACTTTACTGCCTCACTTACCAAAAGGAAGAATTCAATATTCCCTGAAACAGACTTTTACACTTATTGGTCTAGGAGAAGCCATTCACTATGATGTAAGGACACCCCAGTAATCTTGAGAGAAATCATCTTGCCATCACTAACTCACAGCCATGTGGGTGAGCAACCTCAGAAGTAGATTCTTCAGGCTCAATCAAGCTTTCAAACAACTGCAGCACTAGCCAACATCTGAGAGCCTCATCATGACACAGAAGTTATGATGTATGGCTTCTGATCCAACATAAGTCAGAATCACCCAACCCAGTCATTCTGGGATTCCTGACCCCAGTAAACCCTGAGCAACAGTACATGATTATTGTTGTTTTAAGCCACTCAGTTTCTAAATGGTTTGTTATACAGCAACAGATAAATAATATGAAAAGACTCAGTAAATAAGTGCTCACTGAATTAATCATTCAATGAACATCTGAATGCATAACTAGTGTCTTTGTGAGGCACACATACATTAAGAAAACAGCACTGAGTACTGATGCTGTTGAGAACCTGTTGCTGATAAAACTTTTATCAACTGCAATATGAAGTTTGGTAATTTTATGGCTTCTTTGTGAAAGAGTATTCAAAAATGATCCAGCAAAAGTGTTAAACCCAGAACAACCATTAGCAATGTTTACCTTAAGTATGGCATAGACAGTCTGATCAACTGTCTTCCTGAAAAATAAACTACAAAGCTCTCATGTTTATTGTTTGCCAATTTCTGTGGTGTAAATACTCCCTCTGTCATCAATTTCAAGCTTCCAAAAGCTTAACAACCAGTTCCCAATGGTCCTGATTATTTTACAATCTGCTTTTGTGAGCTGGTTGGTACAAGCCAGTTCCAGCACACCACTGGTGCATAGGAGAATAGCCGCTTATATGCTATGTACTTAACATACATAAAGATAACCATTCAACCTTTTCTATTTTAGGTGAAGAGCTACACCACCCTCATTCCATTCATGAGGTCAATGAAGCAGGAAGAATATTTTGCAAATTGTCTTGCCACACTAACCTATCCATGCCCCAAAGACTGGTTGTTAGGTTGCCATGTTTACATAAGCAACCCTGTGATACAAAGTGAATATGGAAAGGAAACATCCACATCACCACACTAGCATCCTTCTGTATCCCTTCTGCTTGATCCTACTTCCAGCCCCAACTCTTTATCTTACATATTCTTCCCCACAGTAACTACTACATTCATGAAGGAGAGATGTCTCTAAAGAGAACGGAAAATGATCAGTGAAGGGGCACCATAAAAGCTGAACTAAAGTCAAAAGCTGATGTTCTTAAAATTCTTCAAAGAAGATAGGCAGGTAGTGGAGAAAAAGAAATGCAAGTCAATTTTAAATCCCCCTGAACTTCATCCCATTTTATTCCTAAAGAACTGTAACATAGGATTTTAGAAGTAAACGTGTTTTTCATGTCTATTCAAGAGTTAAGCTCTTAAAAACAGATTATGAGTTTTGAATTTTAAAACAAAAAAGACTACAAACAGCACACAGACATCTTTTTATAAAACACAATCTCTGATATAAAGCCAGACACATGGGACTTCTGTAGGGAAAAAAAAACAATAAGAAAAGTAAAACCCAATCATATAATAACAATGCCAGCAAATAGCCATTATAAATAGCATGTTTCCCACGTCATGAAAGGAGGGGCATTTTAGCCCAGAACAAAACAGTTACATTAACATCTATAGCTCATTTCTTTGTCTTCAGTTTCCATTTCATTTCCTGTTGCTAACACTCTTGGGAGCATGACATAGAAAGAGTTAGAAAATCATTGTTTTCCTGTCCTACCTCAGTGCACAGATATCTTTTCTAATCTTCATTCTTTGCTGGAAATGTCATCAATCTTAAAGCTGAGACTTAGAACCTACATAAAACCAGATATTATAAATAAGCTTGATGACACTTATTTAGCTACATTTATTTTTCACACCTTCCCTTGAGTTAACTTGGAAAAACTGAGTTCATTTAAAGGCCTTCCCACCGGGTTTTGGATTGCATGGGGAAGTAAAAATAGGAAGAGATGGTTAAATGGTGCCCACTATTGACTTGATAGCAACACCCGAAACCTCTCTGCCCTCTCCCCTCCACTCCCAAATCTACCTTTTGACACTTCTATTTCTGCTAAATGAGGCTGCCATTTCCTCATAAGAACCTCATCACTGATTTCTCAGAAAAGCAGTATAGTACAGTGGTCATGAGTATGGACTTAGGTTCTAAGATGCCTACGTTTGAATCCCACCTCTAACAGATCCTATCTGTACAACCTTGGATAAAGTTACTTAGTCCTCTGTAACTTGGTTTCCCACTCTGTCAAATGACATCATAATAGCATCTCCCTCAAAGAACCGTTTGGAGGATTCAAAAAGTTAGTATATATAAGGCACTCAGAACAGTGCCTGGCTCAGCATGAGTATTATGTTAAGTGTTAGCTTTGATGTCTATTCCTCCCCAAGTTTCATTAGCATTTAAATTCATTTCTTACCACCAGTGTAACCTCACTGCCATCACATTGGTTTAAGATCCTTCCGGCAACCCTAACTTTCCTTTCTTGTTTTTTCACTCTTCCAACACCTTGTAAAAACTCCCCTGTGCAAAGTACTCACTGAAATACCTAGTATGCCGGGCTCAGTGGCTCAGCCTGTAATCCCGCGTCTTTGGGAGGCTGAGGTGAGTGAATTGCCTGAGCAGCGAGACTTCATCTCTACAATAAATCAAAAAATCAGCCGGGCGTGGTAGCGCGTGCCTGTAATTCCAGCTACTCAGAAGGCTGAGGTGGAAGGATCACTGGAGCCCAGCAGGTCAAGGCTGCGGTGGCCGGGAGCGGCCACTGCACTCCAGTCTGGGCGACAGAGTGAGACTCCAACTCAAAAAAAAAAAAGAAAAGAAAAAGAAAAAGAAATACCTAGTATGCTTACTGTTTTTCTAACTGGATCCTCCCAGTCGTCTCACTATCAGTTTAAAGAATCCGCTCATTTGTGTCCTTACCTCTAGTTCTGCTCTATTCTAGTCCATATCAAACATCGTTTTCTGATTAACCATCCTAAAACAAAATGGTGCTCCCATTACTCTGCCGCTCAAAAGTTTTCTGACTCCATATCACCCACAGAATTAAAAATAACCTGGTGTCCCAGGCCCTCCACAATTATAACAAACATACCTCCTAGGTACATCTCCAACTGCACACCTCTATATGTCCTAATAAATGTCCTCTCTTCCCTCAAAAAATAGTCTACATTTCTCCTTTGTGCCTCTCTGTGTTCATGCTGTCCCTTTCCCCTGATATCTCTCCCTCCCCATTTTGATCATTTAAATTCTAGTCACTCAAGTGTCACTTCCTCTATGAAAACGTATTCCTAATTCACATTCCCTGAATCCCCTTAGGATGGTCTTAAAAGACTACAAGTTCACAAATTCTCTCTTCAAGACGCAAGGCTTAATTTTCCACCCTTGAGTGTAGACTGGACTTAGTGATTTGCTTCGCGAATAGAACGAATGAAAGTCATGATGTGTAACTTCTGAACCTGGGTCATAAAAGGTGCTGTGGCTTCTTCCTTGCTCATTCTCTTGGATCACTCACTCTAAGGGAGTCCCGCTGCTGTGGCTTGAGGATAAGAAGCACTAGAAACTGAGGTCTCCCTCCTGACAACAGCTGAATGAGTCAACCATCTTGGAAGTGGATCTTCCAGCCTGAGTCAAGCCTTCAGATGGCTGCATTCTTTACCATCATCTTGATTGCAAGAGAACCTAAGCCAGAGCCACCTAGCCAAGCCAGTTCTGAATTCCTGATCCACTGACCATGCACAATAACAAATGTTTATTGTTTTAAGCCACCACATTTTGGGATAATAGACAATTAATATACCACCATACCTTCCTCCAGTGAATTATAGCTATTTGTGTATTTCTGTTTTTGTCCTTCCTTCTATCCACCAACTAGATAATAACCTCATGAGGGATGTGGATTATGAATCACTTCGCTGTGTATGCCCTAAAGTGACTAGCAAAGAACCTTACAAAAAGCAGTCAGCTGGGTGTGGTGGCTCACACCTGTAATCCCAGCACTTTGAGAGGCAGAGGCAAGAGGATTGCTTGAGCCCAGGGGTTGGAGACTAGCCTGGGCAACTTGGCGAGATGTCATCTCTAAAATAAACTGAAAAAGTAGCCAGATGCATGCCTGTAGTTCCAGCTACTTGGAAGGTTGAGTGGAAGGATCACCTGAGCCCAGCCGATCAAGGCTGTGGTAGCTGCGAGCATGCCACTGCACTCCAACCCGGGCAATAGAGTGAGACTCTGACTCAAAAGAAAGAAAACATTTTTTAAAAAGCAGGTAGTCAATGCATTTTTCCCCTCTAAGAGAATAGAATGATGTCACTTTTAAGAATGTGGGCTCTGGGCTTAAGTATACTTCAGAATTCAGCTCTATCGTTTGCTAACCGTGAATTTTGGAAAATTACTTGCCTTCTCTAAGACTCACTTTCCTTATCCACTTATAAAATGGAGATAACAACGAAACCACCTCACCATTTTGTCGTAATTGTAGGAGTGTAGAAAACACGTAAATGCCTGCTCCTCATGCTTCTGCAGATGGGAGAGGCTTCCACTCCCCTCCCCAAGAGGGAAAGATGTTGGAGTGATGCCTGTAGGCCATCCCAACACCCCTCTCACTGGCCTCTTCGTGCAGCAGAAGCAAAGTGTTTAACAGGTGAGGCTGATAGAACTTGACACTGCATGATCGACATTTATGGTCATTGTTCTGGTCAATGTTCCAGCTTCTCCTCTTTCTTACATTTGCAAATATTTGAGTAGACATAACAGAGCACATAATCTCTTTGTGAACTGATCCAATGATAAAATATAACCAGATCAGGGCTTAGAAACTGGCTGAGAGATAGAACTGGAAGTCTCTCTCTCTCTCTCTCTCTCTCTCTCTCTCTCTCTCTCTTTTTCTCAATCTCCTCCTCCTTTCCCCTACTCCCTCCCTTCATTCATCCAGACTTTTCTTTCTCTTTCTCTGCCTGCTATAGGCCTCAGGCAGTCCAGGACTTTCCAGGACTTTCCATGCACCTTTCTGCTAAGGTCAGCTGTCTCCACAGGTGGGTAACAAGAATCTAAATTTGGGAAAACTCATACAAATTTTTTCTATACCATATTTTACAATACCCTTAAGAGAGGTGATATGTTCTTTTTAAATTTTTGTTATAGAAATTTTCAAACCCATACAAAAATAATCAGAATAATATTATATAATGAAGCCCCCTGCACCTATCCTCCAGCTTCTGCAATTTCAAGTTCATGATCAAAATCATTTCAGTGTTGCATTGTCATTCTCATCCGATTCTTATATCTATTCTCAATTGTGTGGTGACTTGGGGGAGGGGTTAGTGATTAACTGGCCCTCTTCAAGTTCTAATGAGGAGGATTAAATGAAAAAATATATGTGTAGGTCACCTGGAACATTATAAGCTTTAAAAGAAACATTAGCATTAATAATGACGATGAACCATCAGCAAAATTGAAGACAAGTTTTGACCAAGATAACTTAGGTTGGAATAATGAGGATCATTCTTCTTGTAAGACTGTCTGCTAGATGATCAAGAGTTTATAAGTGGAGGTTGTAGAAACTCACTGGGTGAGAAATGTCTTCGTTCCTGTCACATTCACCCACGGACCCTTCTTTAAACCATGTCACTTCTTTCTCCCTTCAATCACTTACCTCCAGCCTGAGTCTTTGGGATACCATGCCTATGTCGATGCTGACGAATACAGTTCGATTGGACCCATCAGGTTCCGCCAAGATGAAAGCACGACTATATAGCCTTGTGAGGACACCCCGTGCATTCTGGCCAGTTTTACTATAGCCCATCTAAAGAGAAAGCGAGAATCAGAGCCACTGTCTCACCCTCTGCTACCAGAAACCGGGCACAAATATATAGTAATAGATTACTTGGGAAAGACAAAGAAAAAAAAAATCCACATGACGCAGACTCTGAGTGAGATAATATACGTGTTTCCCAGAATTAAAAAAAAAAAAGAAAGAAAGAACGCCAAAGTCATAAAATAGGCTTTGTTCTTCTGTGCATAAAAATGCAAAGACAAACTATCGATCAGAAGCTATTCACAAGGAGGGAGCTGGTGTGACTCTAAAATTCCATACTATAAGACCTTTCTGGGCCTTTTAGTATTTTGAAGCAAAAACTATCCTGCCTATCTAAGGTACTATAGGAGAAAATATTTCCCCTACTTTCACCACACATTGCCCAGGAACACTCTGGAGATGGAAGACTGTCTCATGTTGGTTACTGGGCATGTGATTTTGTTTTCTGAAGAAACTTGTATCTTTGTAATTAAGTAAACTATGCTGAGGTTACCTCATCCTGGCTTTTACCATAGTACCACTCCCTAAGCCAAGTCAAATCACATACACCTATCCCAAGCCACTTCTTTCACCATGTCATAAAACCCACCCTTCAAAACAACAACTGGGTCTTCAGCATGCCCTCTCTATGCTTGTTTTACCCCTCCTGGGAATGTTCGCTTTGGTTTCCCATTCCAGGGTCACTTTTCAGAACGGGCAGCCAGAGATAAGTCCTATAATCTAAAGATTATTTGATATGAAGGAACAAATCCCATCAGACAACTTCATGCTCTGCTTTCCTTGGGAAGAATTGACATAAATGGATATTTCTGCCATCATAGCCAAGAAATTGCATGTTAGCCATCAGTAGGCCACACCTAACATATAGAATTATTTTTATTTCATTTGATTTCCACAGTGTTGGTCCATACTAGGTTTCCAGATTTAAAGTTGCCTACATAGTTCACGTGAGAGATTGAAGTCTTCAAATCTTCAATCTGGAGATTTTTTGGCTGCTCTTAAAAAACTGCAAGATAGGACATTCTTATGTGGTAACAATCACCTACCACCATATTCATTCTTTGTACTTTTTTTTAAACCATAGCCCCACCATGTCCTACTTTCCCCTCAAACTGCAGATTCACTCTACATTTATCACCTTACCCTGGCCTGACTCAGTCATTTATGGTACCTGCCCACCCCTGTAGAATTCAAGTTTGCCATCCCTGCCAATTGACTTTACAAGGAGTTGTGATTGAACCAAAGTTTCCCTCTTCCTTCTAGTATGACACTCACAGTGCTAGACAGCAGCAAAGCAAATAAAAAAGCTAGAAGAAGATGATGTAATAATCAAGAAGGAACACAGGATAAAAAATAGTACAATTACTTATTTTAGTCTCCTCAAGGAGCCCATCATTTACTTACCAAATTGATATCTGATACTTGTCCTGTGCAGTCAGCTCGCCCAACGCCAATATGGTAGCCACTGAAGTTCTGAAACAATGGCGGCTCCGTGGTATGAGTCACTGGAGAAGTCTGGGTGCCATTGAGGCCCTGAGTGGCTGTGGAGCCCTCAGTGGCCAGAGGGCTTTGGGTGGTTGAAAAACCATGGCCTCCTGAATCTAAGACAGAATAAGAAATTTGAGAAACAACATCTCAGCCCACTTATTCATTCACATCAATTAGACTATAGTACATAGGTTCCAGTTTCTAAGGAAAACCCTTCATATATTGTCTTACACATAGATACAGTGGGAAACATCTTGGGAACATGTGTGAAATCATAGTCCTAAGATTTCTTTTTCTTAGATGAGAGCTGTTTCAGAATAATGATCAAGGCCTCCGTCAATGCCCTTCAGCTCCTCATCACCAGCCGTTTCTTGTCAAACTCACCCCCTTCACTCTTCTGTTCCAGCCAAACTAAACAGGCACCAGGTTTCTGGCTCACCACCTACTAAATTCAGCCTCTGGAGATTGGTTTTCTCCAGTCTCTCCATCCAGACCTCTCACTCCTTTCCACCCCAATCTCCACCACTCACTTCAGAGTTGGCCCATTTCCACCACACCTAGATCCAACTCAACTCCTTGTCTCCAAGATGCCACCCAGCTGTCTCTACCCTGGCTTTGATCCTCTTCAATCTTCAATCTCCTAAAGACTTTTCTTTTCTTTTTTTTTTTTTTATTGAGTCAAGCTCTCATTCTGTCACCCAGGCTGGAGTGCAAAGGCACAATCACAGTTCATCGCATTCTCAATCTCCTGGGCTTAGGTGATCCTTCCACCACAGCCCCCAAGTAGCTGGGACTATGGATATGTGCCACCACAGTCAGCTAATTTTTTTATTTTTGTAGAGATGAGGTCTCACTATGTTGCCTAGGTTGGTTTCAGACTCCTGAGCTCAAGCAGTCCTCCTGTCTTGGCCTCTCAAAGTGCCGAATTACAGGCATGAGGCACCTTGACACTCAGCCAACATTTTGCTTTTTAATATGACCTAAACACTGTACACTTGTTGATATAGTGATTCCTGGGCTCAAGCAATCCTCCTGTCTTGGCCTCTCAAAGTGCTGGGATTACAGGCATGAGGCATCTTGTGCACCCAGCCAAGACTTTTCTTTTCAATGTGACCTAGAACACTATATGCCTGTTGATATTGTCTCATCATATTTTAATTATTCTCATATCTATGTGTGTGTGTTTATACACATATATTCTATATTAATGTGTATGTATATCTCTATCACACACACACACACACACACACACACACACACACACACACACACACACACTCATAAATTGCAAGGGAGGTAGAATGGCATGGAGATTAAGAAGGCAGGTGCCAGAAGCAAACTTCCTGGGCTTGAAACCTTATTCTATCACTTCCTCAATGAACAAATTGCTTAACCTAGTATACACCAATTTTCTCTTCTATAAAATGGAGATAATATCCTTCCCAGAGTTGTTTTGTGCAATAATTATGAGTGTATGAGAACAATGACTGATCTATTAGACATTTTATATATACATTTGTTTGTTTGTTTCCACTCTTCAGACAATAGCCAGAAGTATCCAAGGCAACAAATGTTCATGTCAGAAAGCATTAGTTCAGAAAGCATTTAGGCAAAAGATTTATAGACAATTCCTTCTGGGACCCTAGGATTTTGGAGCTCAATAAATCTTAGAGATCACCTAGTTCAACCTCCTCAGTTTTGCAGACAAGAAAACTAAAACTCAGAAAAGTGACTTAACCAAGAATTCATAGAGAGCATATGATAAATCCAGTGTCCCATCCAGATCCTCAAACTCAGAACCTGGTGCTCTTTTGATCAAATTCTAGGTGAATTAGAATCCATGTCTCCCCATCTCCATGCCCACATTTTCTACAAGACATCACCTGTTGCAAGGAAGGAAGCAGGCGCCTTTGCCCTTGCCTCACTGTGACCAGCACAGGAATGTTGTGCCAACCAAAGCCAAACCTACTGCATAGCCAAGGGCAAGTTCTTTGCAATCTCAGGTTCTCAGTTTCCCCTTGTGTAAAATTGCACTAATGTGTACTGGAGGACTGGCACCTACCTTGATAGGATTTTTGTGAGGATTACGTGAGAAAATTATCTAGATTCTTACTATAGGGCTTGACACAGAAACTGTTGAATAAGCGGTAACTACGGGTGTAAGAACAGTTACTTTTATTATGAATAACCTCCCTGAGTCTCAGTCTCCTGATTCTCTAACCTTAAGAGTTAAAACTGAATAAGTCTAAGGAGCCTTTCATTTCTGTCAGTTCATGACCCTACTCTGCCCACTGCTGGTTCAGAGGATCTCTATTCTCTGTGACTGCCAAGAATTCAAAGCACAGGGACATGGTAGAGAATATGCTGGAAAACAAAAGAGAATACAAAAGTGAAAACTGAGGTGGAAATACCATCTTCTTCTCTACTTGACCTGAGACCAGCCCTCCCTTTACTTTGGTCAAAGTATCTAATCCTCACTTGTCTTTTCTACTCATTTAATAACTGTGTAATATAACACTGATGCAAAGCCTCCGTCAAAAGCCCATTGCCAATATTTCCTGTAAATGTAGACTACAGAGTTTTCAAAAAATGTTTTAAAGTCTACCAACATTAAAAAGAAAATAGAAGATGGCTAAAAAATTCCAATTTACAGGTTTTCTTAAAAACTCAGGAGACCTAAGACCATGTGTCATCATGACAACAAACAGCTGGCACTTGGGAGGGACTGTGGACCTCCCTCACCAGAATCACACCTGCCTCCCCTGGTGTCCACCTCCTCTCTCCACCTCATTTATAGAACTTGATTGGCCCTCATACGAACTTGAGTTTGAGACTCCTTTCTCGAAAGCTTTTCACAAACTAATGAACATTCAGTGGGTCTTTCACTTTTTGCCCCCAGGAGATGATGCCAACAAGAAGACAAAAAGAAATATTAGAGGCTTGGGGCAAAAACTGACATTACTGGGCCTTGACATATCTTGGGCTGTGCTTAGATCAACAGAAAATTTAATGGCAAACATGTATATGTCAGAATGCCTGTCAACTGACTACTTGGGAACAAAGGTCAGGTTAATTTTTTTTTTTAAATTATCAATGGCTGGGCTCGGTGACTCAGCCTGTAATCCTGCGCTTTGGGAGGCCGAGGTGAGTGGATTGCCTGAACCCGCGGGTTCGAGACCCGCCTGGGCAACTAGGCGAGACCTCATCTCTACAATAAATCAAAAATTAGCTGGGTGTGGTAGTGTGAGCCTGTAGTTCCAGCTACTTGGAAGGCTGAAGTGGAAGGATCACTGGAGCCCAGCAGGTCGAGGCTACAGTGACTGGGAGTGGCCACTGCACTCCAGTCTGGATGACTGAGTGAGACTCCAACTCAAAAAAAAGAAGAAAGAAAGAAAAAAAAAACTATCAATGCAGACAATTAGGGCAACTAACAGAAATGAAGATTACCATCCCAGGCTGCTTATGTACACATTGAATTCTTAGCAGACACTGGTTTTCACCTCAGTGTCCCCAGTAATTAAGAAATCTCCTACAGGCCTAAAAATAGAATCCAAGAGAGTCCATGACACTTGCCTTTGTGATTTTCAATGGTCCCACTGGTGATAAATAAGAGGCTGAGAAGAGCCACCGTAATGGCAGTCATCATTACAAGGAGGAAAATCAGGAACGTCTCCAAGGTAGAGAAGGTGCGTTTGGCCATTTCTCCAGAGGTACCACAGTGACAGAAGAAGAAAAACAGAGGAGGAAGAAAAAGAATCACAAATTAAAATGCATATGCTTCGAGCTGCCCAAGACTAAGCTATCTTAGTTCTTTCATATTAATAACAAGAATGGCAAGTACAGAGCACACTTACCACTGGTTCCATAGCCCAAGCCTACGGCAGACAAGACCAGTCAATTACAGAACTCTTTTTAAAGCTTGGATGTGCTTTCCAAATTGTTCTCAACACAATGCTCCTCCTGTCAGCCACCACTCATGATCTGGCACTGGCAACTGAGCTAAAATCTATTTGCACTCCCTGGCCATATCATACTGCTTTCATCTATGGTAGTGATGTTGATTATGGGTCTGTACATAGATCTGGGCTGGGAGTGCTTCTGTCAACAAAGATGGTTGATGCAAACAAGCATACTGCTTGCACCTCGGAGAAGGCTTGCTGGGGTTAGGGCCATACCGTGTGGCCACCGGCTAAGTAAAATTATCTCGTCCTTACAGAGGTGAAACCCATAATTCGTCCTTTAAACTTTGTGTACTCTAACTTTCAGTTATTACCTGGTGAGAAATGGGCATGGAAAGGGGAATTCATATCTCTGGTCTTAAGCCAAGCATTAGTAAAATTTTCCTCTTCAGTTATCAGAAGGATCTCACACATTTTGTAAACCCTGTATCAAAGAACGAGGATCAAGAATGTCCCTGTGTTCTACAAAAGCATAAAATATCCTTATGGATTCCTTAAGATGTTTAAGAAGAATTCATCTTCCCTCAGAGGGACTATACAAGCTAAAAACCCAGAGAATGTAATGGGAAAAAGAATTATGTGGTGCTTAAAAATTGAGTTCTGACGTCTGACTCCAGAGTTCAAATCTCACTTCTACCATTTACTGAGTGACCTTGGGAAATCCTTCCCCAATACCAAACCTCTGTTTTTCCATCTTTAAATAGGAATATGACAATGATAATTTTAGTACCTATCTCATATAGTTCCTGTAAAAATAAAATGATATGATACAACAATTCTTCTTTTGTTTCATGGAATATAATAAGCATTCAAAATGTTAGTATTCATTATTAGGTTTTAAAATAGCAAAGACTCTGTGCTCCTCCCTGTCCTTAAAGGAAGTTTTAGAGGAGACTAGTGTTAAAAGATTATTGCAATTACACGTGAGATCTTTAGAGTTCATTTTTTGAACCTGTGCTTTAGGAAGCCTGAGTAGTGAGATGGGATTGGGATCCCAGGATTCGCCTCCAAAATGAGTAATTTGTGGCCAAGGTGCTGCTAACCCCAGGAGTTACAAAATGGCAACAAGGGGTATATTTAGTATGGCCCAGACAATGTTTTGTTTCAATTTGACTTAGGTAACAAGATTTAAAAAATAATATTTATAGTTTATCTGTAAAGATACAGTTTACATTTAGAAATCTGAACCGGGCTCAGTGGCTCAGCCTGTAATCCCAGCGCTTTGGGAGGCCGAGGTGAGTGGATTGCCTGAGCCTGAAGGTTTGAGCCCAGCCCGGGCAACTTGGCGAGACCGCATCTCTACAAAAAATCAAAAATTAGCCGGGCGCAGTAGTGTGTGCCTTAGTTCCAGCTACTTGGAAGGTTGAAGCAGAAAGCTCGTCGGAGCCCAGCAGGTTGACGTTGGGGTGGCCGTGACCATGCCACTGCCCTCCAGCCTGGGTGACAGAGTGACACTTCTACTCAAAAAGTAAATAAATAAATAGAAATCTGAAATATCAAATTTTCCTTAAAATAGTTCATAAAATATGCTAACACTGAACCAGTATTTCCACATGCCAAGAGTTTTCTAAAACTGAATAGCTGCCGTTCTCTTTACATGGGCATGCCTTCTTCACACAGCAGGCCTTATCCATCTAAATTGCTGTCTGCTCTGTGTAAGCATTTGATTTTGCATTCCCTGGGTTAGAGGTAAAAGATCAGTCTAGCAGCATTTCAGGTAACTCTGAACTGGGAGTGGACAGAGATTGGAACATCTTCCCAACTTTCTTGGTGATTAGGAAGCTTTCCTCATTCATTTATCACCACCATGATCACCTTCACCACCATCAGCAGGGACAGCTTGAAATCCAGGGCAAAACAAATTGAGTCTGTGTCTCAGTCCCAACTTCTCTTGGCCGTCCCCAGAATCAGAATACACATCTAAGATATGCCTCTGAACTCTGACTATTTACAGAGCTCTACTAGTCCTTAGCTGCTGTTTCATTCACGAACTTTGAACCCAGTATACCTAGTTCTTGCTCAAAACTTGGGTTTCTCTTAGCCTTCCTGCTGGCCAAGATGACTGGCAGCTGGACCGCCCAACCCCAGAACACTGACTGGCAGATTTTGCAAGTAAATGTGGTCACAGGGAAGGAGCCTGTGTCTCAAAAAGAGAGGGTACAAAATAATACTTTTCATTTGTTGGTTTCTGGTTTTGCTCTGTCGAACTGATTGCCTTTGCTAACCTTTTACAGAAGTCAACAATGGTGCTTGATTTAACATTAGTTTCCATCTCTTACTTGGACTTAGATGATCTATTCCCCGTCATGTGCTCTACCACTCCATTTAACTGCCAGGGTCACTGCCAACACATAATCATTCTTTTTGAATCATTTTAGCTGACTCTACCACCACCTTTAGGGAAATTAAAACTTGAGTTAGCACTATTTATTTCTCATTGGTGATTAAAATCTGAATTTGAATGCTAGAGCAGATGCCTTGGCTGCCTTCAGAATGCAAATGCACCTTAGAGGGCTGAGTCAATGATCTTAAAGGAGTCTGGATTTCATAACGATTCCCACTTAATCTGTCATAATCCTGCAAACTCAGGGATGAGGCTCTAATAACACAGCAGCAAGCCATTTGCCACATCTTCACCACACTGTAGTCCCTGTTTTTCAAGAAGGAGTTTCCTGTTTTTCAAAAAGGTGACAATAAAAAGTAACAATTTGGCAGAAAGGGCTTTCAAAGCTATGAAAATGAAGCGAAGCTTTAGGATTTCTTTCAGTTCTCTATGACAAAAGGATGATTCCAGATCCTTCCTTCCCTCCCTCCCCTAGAAAACAATTATTCTTACCTGATTCTATTTCTCCAAAAGAGCTTTCACATCTCAGTCAAGTCACTGGCCATCCAGAACCTTGTCTCCTTTCCCCTTGCACGTTGCTGTGCTTAGACTTTTCAGCACTTTCTGAAACCTACTGAAGAAAAATGTTCACGGTCAAGTCCACGAGAATTAGAGTTCTCATTAGCATACCCTGTGGGTCTGGTACAAAGATGAGATTAAAGTGTATTGATAACAAAAGGCTTACACACAAGCTGTCTCCTGGGACAGGCTGTTATCAGAAGTTGCAGAAGGTCTGCTGGACTGAAGGTCATTTTGGTTTTTCCAGCATGACAAGTTCTGTGCAAGGCCTAGAACTTGAATCACAAAAAATGCACCTGCTTCCCCGACCACTCAACATTCGACCAGCAATGAAAGGGAGCAGTAATGTATACTGGACATCAGTGTGAGCTATGGTACAACTGGGCAATATTTACACCTAACTCAGAACAGAAAATTCATCTTCATTTTTAGGAATGCATATAAAAAGAATGCAAAATTTTAGATTAACTAAACCTGAGTAATAAATGATGCAGCAAGAATTCTATGCAACCATTAAGAACTATACTAAAAATAATTTAATAACATAAAAAAATCAAATATTATTTTAAGTTTACAAAACCATATTATCCCATTTTTGTAAAGTATACATTATTTAGATATGCATGACCAGAAAGACTATAAGAAAGTACAGCAAAATGTTAAGAAGTAATTATCTGGTGATCATGGGTGGAATTTGTTTTCATATTTTTGCCTCTTAATAGTTTCTATAACAGCCATGCATCACTTTTGTAATGGGGAAAATAATATGTTTTTTCTCCTCTTGACGAATACATACTGTACAATAGCATGAAGTTAGACGATGGCCCACAAGAGACAAAGAGAGTAATAAATGACACTCATTGCTTTTACGTGTGGATGTGTGTCAATCCAAGCGGTCCAGGCCATATTTGAAAGAAGGACACATAGGTCACTTAATTCCTTGCAGAGGAGAGACAGGCTTGTGAAGGCCCAATTGAAATTTTAGAGATATAAGTACCTTCAAATAGAATATTTAGTAATGTATCTTAAATTCCTCTCTGCTACTACAAGGGGAGACAGATTAAATCACGGTATCAAACAAGTGTTTTTGAGTGTGTGTGTGTGTGTGTGTGTGTGTGTGTGTGTGTGTGTGTGTTTATGTTAGAATTCTTGGCTACATGCGATGGAGCCCAAATCAAGTTAACTTAAGGCAAAGGAGAAGGAGAGAGAGAGGAAAAAGTAAATTCACTAGAACACAGCAAGCAAAGCTACAGACCCAGGCTTGGAAGGCCAGCAATCAGGGCAGCTCTGTGTATCTAATTAGCAGGAGTCACTTCCATATCCTTCCCTTTAAAAGGATAATTAATTGGAAATTTTAACAAGACCATGGTCAAAGATGGAAGGTCAGTTCTCCACTATAAAATCAAGGTGATATAGGTGCTGGGCAAGTAAAAGCAAGATACCCACTAGTGACCTGCCATTGGATCTCCTCCACTCACCCTTCTCCCATTCAGTGGGAGGCCTCTAGACTATTCCTGTGGTCTCTTCCAGACCTCTCTCGTCATCTTCCTCCTCATAAAAAGGAGCCATGCCATGACCCTTTCACAGAGTCCTGCTCAGTGACCCACAATCTAGTCTGATGAGATCATTTTCACCAGGGTTTTAGTAGGTGATAATGGCATAACAAATCACCTTTCCTAGACATTCGAAGGTCCATGCTTGAACAATAAGGGATGAGAATTGAGGGAGACTGCAGTTGCTATGGCAGAAAAGTAGAGAAAGGATGTTAGGCCCAGGGTACTCGTAATGCCCATCAAAACAGCTGGCACTTAAAACCAGGAACAAAACCAGCCTGGAGTGAGATGCAGATACAGTCACTGCAAATATTTTAAGTTGTGCATGTATTTGATCTCTGTCTGAATGGCCTCACATGAATCCTGTCAGGTTACATAAGCTATCTGCTTTTCTCTACCCTCCACCCCAACAAATTCACTCATGCACACATGCTCCACCCATTTTATAGATGAGAAAACAGACACAGATTTCCAGAACCGGAAAGGATGATTAAAAGCGAGAATGATCCTGCAATGGTACTTCAGGATGCAAGCCTAAGTCTGTAGATTCCTAGACAAGACCCTCTACTTTTCAGCAAACTCATACTGTCTACGTCACCATGACCTTTTGGGATATAAAATTTTACGCTTATTAGCAGTTGATAAAGCAAAGCTGACCTCTGTCCTTAACAGACTATCACAGAGGAAAAAACTCCCCAGAACAAGGTAAAGGTAGCTAAAGAAACTGTATTTAAGCCAGAAAAATATTTTCCCCAAAGTCCCAATTCCTAAACCATTAACCAATAATCACTAGCATCACAAATTTTCTAAATATTTCACATATGCCTACCAGGTCAGAGCCTTAAAAGACATGATGCTATTTTCATATACTCCATGCTCATTAGCACTAAATTACTTCTAGAAAGCATATACCATTTGATATAGTATCTAGGGTATCATCTCTAAATACTACTTCTTGCTAAAAAGAGCCAGAGATCCTTGGATAAATAGCTGGTTCTGGAACTTGGAGCAAAAATGTCGTAAACTAAACTTGGAATGTTTTATCATACCAGAAATCAAAAAGGTCGCCAAAATTATTAAATCTATATTAAAAGAACAAAAAAAGATGTTTCCACTAACAAAAGACGGGCTAACGTGAGCCTCAATTAAAACAATAACTGCAATGGGTCAAAGCAAATCAAGTATGCTTAAATCCATGATGTCATAATGAAGCTTTTTAAATGATGCTAGGGAACCAATTTGTTTTTTTCTGAAAATTGGTGGAATAAGGAGAAGGAGGAGGAGGAGGAGAATGGGAATCAAATCAAGAATGTTCTGCTTGTCTTATATAAATGTACCTTTGAAAAGCCACACCACTGATGAGGGACAGTGTCTCATGATCAAAGTAATCCTGTTAATAAATGAGGGATGATAAACTTGAATTTATGTACTTTGCAACTCTAGTGAAATGGTGGATCTCAGCAGAGATCATCAACACCTGTTGATGTCACTGAATGAGAGACCAGCAGACACAGCAAGCCCCGGAGGATGCACATACCATTCTCAGCTATTCTCACCAAAAAGTGAACCCTAAATCAGACCAGCCTCTAGGTCTAAGTTTATGGGGAATACAAAAGACAGCAGAAGACGTATTTCAAAGGACAACATGGGGGCGCAGTAAGCAAAATCCAAACCATGAGAAACTCAGCAAGATGAATGACTCCGTTTCTTAAAAAAAAACAAAAAAACAAACCAAATTGGTAGTAGAGAGGAAGAGGAAGGAAGAGGAGCTGTAGTGGGAAGAAGGGGTGGAGGTGAGGGAGAGAACAAGAATGGGTGAGAGAGAGGAGAGACAGGCTGAGGGCAAAGGAGGGATGGGGGAGAGTGATGGGGAGGGGAGGGGAGAGAAGGTAAGGGAGGAGAGGGGAGGGGAGAAGAGCTATAAATTAAAGGAGGCTTGAGACCTCAGTCAACTGTATGATGTAGGCTTAAAACTAACATTATTTAGAACCTAATTCAAACTAATTTTTTGAAATGAGACAATTGGGGAAATTTGAATACCGGCTAGATATTTAACAATGTTAAGGGATTGTTGTTTAAAATGTTAGTGTGATAATAGTACTATGAGTATACTTTTCAAAGAAATTCTTATATTTTGAAGACACATTTTAAAACACAGATTTTAAAAAAGGATAACAAGTATAAAAAGTGCAAAAATCAGATGGATGGGTGGATGGTTGGTTGGATGGATGGGTGGATGGACATTTAGAAAGACAGATGGGAAGACAGATGGATGAGATGTAAACTTTGTTCTTCTACATGTGGGTTGACAGGAGAGAGGTAGGTTTAAAGCACTGTGACAGATCACCTGGAGCGTTCCACTCAATACCCACCCTAAATCCTTCCAGTGTGCAGAAGCTGGAGTTCTAGACAGAATCTAGGTTCTGCCTCCCAGATGCACTGGCATGAGACTTTAACCAAGAACTGAGTCATGTGGGGAGAGAAGCAGGACATGGGCAATCCATTTTGCTGGTTTGGATCATGTCAGCACAGCCCTGGGTTGGCAGCTTGGTGGCTGCTTACAGATGCTACAGCCTGCTTCTTTATTGCATGAGCATGGCTGAGACAGCTCTCCTCTAAGCAGTTTAAGTTGGGAAGTTGTTCCTGAAAGTTTAGCCTCAACTCTGTCTTCAGCCTTCACAATGATTCTGTGAGTTATCTCTATCCCTTAATAAATCCTTTTCTTTTTAAATTCCTTGGAGTGGATTCTGTTATCTCTAAATTAAGAACCTGTCTAAGGTAAATCTCCCAAAAGTGAGCCTTGAACCTCACTGTGGAAAATATATGTATCCCAATCAATTGGGCCCTGTATATGCCAGACTGCCTCTGAGAACATCTTTAAAGTTAAAGTGAAAAGCAGTCTGGCACAATGATTGTTTTATTGGTTCCAAAGCAAAATTTGTTTTAGTATACAGGACTACCAAGTTGATATTTCATCATCTCGTGGGTTTTGCACAGGACTGAAAAATCCCTCCGAACCCCAAAGCAGTCTCGTCAGTCAACTGTAAATTCACCTTTTCAGTTGTTTCAACCTGGAACTCAACCCAAAAGTAATAGAAGAGAGGCCTCTTCCATTCCAAGCTGGAATGAATGTTGTTTGGTTTGGTTTTATTTTGTTTTGTTTCCCATTCAAAGGGTACATATACAGGTTCATCACAAGAGTATATTGCATGATGATGAGGTTTGGGCTTCTATGGAAACTGTCACCCAAATAGTGAACACTGCTGAAAGAAATCAAAAATTGAGTACCACATGTTCTCACTCATAAGTGGACATTGAACGATTATCATAATACTATAAGAGAGGGATTGACAGTAGTGGGAAACTACCGGGGGTGGGGAGGTATACACACCTCATCAATGAGAGTACCTACATAATGATCATTTATATACCTAACCCTGAATTGTACCCCACATCTTTAAAATAAAAAAAGAAAAGAAATCAATGATGACACTAATAAATGGACTATTTTTTTTTTTTAACCCCTTATGTACCCATGTGTTAAGACTGAGACTCTGAGACTGCAACTAGGAATGCAGCCCAGTATGCTGGGATTCCAGGAGGAAGACAACATGGAATAGTGATGATAGTGACAGGGCATGAGAAAAAAAAGGAGAATGACAGAGGAGCAAACCCCTGCTCTCCTTCCCCCTGAAATGTACAAAGCCCTTGTTCCCAGCAAAAGGTATAAGTAGATGTTTATGATCCTTCTCCTTCTTGCAGAGAACAGGGTCAGTAACCTACTCCAGGGTTACAGAGTTTCTCTCCTCAAATTAACCCTAGGCCTGCCTTCAACACAAAGGAAAAAGGCAAAAAGAGGCATTGGAGGTAGGAAAAGAACTGGGGTTTAAATCTAAAGTTCAAGATTTGTATGTTTGTTTTTGGTGAATTTAATCCCTCTAAACTTCATTTTCCTTATTAGAAAAACAGAGTCTGACAAGAGCCCATCATGTTAAAAGATCACACAGATAATATGCTTTTACATTTTCTCTAACCTAGGCACAGTGGCGCACACATGTAATCCCAGCACTTTAGGAGGCCACAGTGGGAGGATTGCTTGAGCCCAGAAGTTCAAGAACAGCTTAGGTACCATAGCAAGACCTCATCTTTACAAAAAAATTTTTTAAAAATAGGTAGATATAGTGGTCCACATCTGTAGTCACAGCTACGCGAGAGGCCGAGGCAGGAAGATAGCCTGAGCCCAGGTGATTGAGGCTACAGTGAGCCATGATCATGCCACTGCACTCTAACCTGGGCAACAGAGTGAGACTCCAACTCAAAACAAAAACAAAAACATAAAAATAAAAAATAAATAAAATAAAATGTCTCTGCTAACTCTATACCAGGATGTAAATTAGTTACTATATTAATTATGGATTAATTATTTGTAGATGCCCAAGAGTGGTAGATTCTATGCATTTTAAATTCTAAAGATCAGTTATCATATTGAGGGCATATTCCTCACACTTGGGTCTAAAGATCTTCCTATTCGAGTTTCATAAACTCAACCCTATGGGAGGAATATCTGCTATTTTCAACACATCTAGAGAGCTTAAAATCTAGGTAAAATAGGAATTACAAGAATTCCCTGCTTCTCCACTGTTAGATAAACAGTGAGGGACTGTATAACTTTTTTCAGAGTATTTGGAAATTATATTCTGACGATTTATCTTTGTCTAAGACCACAAATAAGAATTTATTTCATTTGGCAGTGACAAATTTGACCTGTTTGCTGTACAAGATTTACAAAGGCAGATTGGGGAAAAGAGGCTGCAGCTACATTTATCATCATTTCAGGGCCAGGTTGACAATATCTTTTGATGTAACTCTTGCCCTCTACATAAATCTCGGATGGTTCACATCTTCCACTTGTACTGTGGACTTGTGGAAAAAATACCACAGTGTCCTTTGATAGAACTTGGAAGAGAAAGGACCAAGGGAAACAGAAAGCAACTTGACTGTATCAAAGTCTGGCCTGAATCAATCAATGTTCCCTCTGGCCAATGTGAGGAAAGAAGGAGGAGAATCTGAGTGGAGCTTGGTATGGAGGCATATTGGCTTTCCTGTGTTGAGCAGAAACAAACCTGAGTAGGAACGCTGCTGGATAAGAATTGCCCTCTTCCCTGCCTAGGGCAAACTCACAGGCACCCATTCAGAGAATCTCCTATTAGATCAGCCAAGAAATAAAAGGGGATGAGAAGGAGACTGTCCCTACACCAGAGAGTGCATGCACACCATTTGTCACATTCTCTCTTGCTGCAATTGTCAAACTCCTTCCCAAGGACAATCCACTTAAGACCCAGAAAGGAAAAGAAAAAGTTCTTACTCACGTCTGGCTACCTGGAGGGATAATTCCTGCGGGAGGACTTAACACTTTGAGTTTGTCACTGATTTAGGATGACCTGAGGGCCAGATGACCTCTGAAATACCAGGATCAAAGGGTGCAGGCAAAAAAATAAGAATAGGTGTCCATCGGATGCTCTCTGTACTCTGTTGAGGCCAGGATCAAGCCTCAGTGTGAACTGAAGGTTGAGGCAGGGCTTGGGTCTTAAGAGGCAGGGTAGGAAGCTCCCACCTGAGGTAAGTGGGTTCCCTGTGAGTCAAACAAGACAGCCCAGGAAAGTTTATAAGAGAAAGCCAGAGCTTGACAAAGGGGAAACCAGGCAGGAATCTTGAGTTTTCAGGAACCAAAGGCAAGATCCAACTTGGAGGTCAGAGCCAAGTTGGCACCAGACAGGGACTGAATCTAAGCTAAAACAGATGCAGCAAAAGTCCAAAGCGGCTGGCAGTCTTGGGCCCAAGTCACTTCCAGGTAGTACGTGCGACTCCATTTCATGAGTCAGTAGATTAGAGACATTTGTGTGGGCTGGGTTAGCTTATCCAGCCAGGACAAGGATGATAATTAAAATAACAACAATTTACTGATCTCTTGCTGTGTAGATACTAATCAAGCACAGTCACCTTTTCTTTTCTTTTTCTTTCTTTTTTTTTTTTTTTGAGTTGAAGTCTCATTCTGACACCCAGGCTGGAGAGCAGTGGCAGGCTCGTGGCCACCACAGCCTCGACCTGCTGGGCTTAGGTCATCCTTTCGCCTCAGCCTTCCAAGTAGCTGGAACTACAGATGCACACCACCACGCCCGGCTAATGTTTGTAATTTACTGTAGAGACGAGGTCTCATCAAGTTGCCCAGGCTGGTCTTGAACCCCCCATGCTCAGGCAATCCTCTCGCCTCAGCCCCCCAAATTGCTGGGATTACAGTCTGAGCCACTGCGCCCAGCCACCTTTTTAAAACAATAAAAAATAAAATGAAATTAACGTCGTGAACTCTCAGTATGTTCCAGACACTGTTTTGAGAACATTACATGAATTGTTTCATTTAGTACCCACAGTAATCCCATTAGCTTGGTACTATTTCTATCCCCGTGTTACATTTAGATTAGAAAACAAAAAACTGAACCATAGAGAAGTTGAACCAATAGTCAGTAAGAGATCAAGCTGAATTCAAAAACAGGTCCTCTACCCTCCGGGTTCTCTAGTTTGACCATCAGCTGGATTAACATAGGCATCTGCCTTTTCCTAGTACAAATATACTTCGAGTCTTTACAGTAACAATAAGATAATGAATGCAAAGTAATCAAAACCACAAAGTTATTATAAGAAATCAAACCTTTCAAGTCAGGGATGGTGAGAAGAGATAAGGATTCTGAAGTCACCTAGGCCAACCCCCTTGTCACAGAGATCAAGTGAAGTTGCTTGCCCAAGTTCACTGAGGTGGAGACTCACTGCACTCGATCATTCGTATCTGGCTCTCCACTCCTTTTCAGGCATACGGGAAGGTGATGCTTTTCAGGCCCCTGGTAGTTCCTGGCCAATGGACTGTGAGTAGCAGTGACATGTGTCACTTCTGGACTGAAGCATTTAATACTGAGGCATTTGAGAGGGGGTGTGAATTCTATACAGAACTCCCTTCCTCTGCTGTGGTGACCCTGATTGTTACGTGTCCCAGATGACAGATTACAAGTTCCTTAAGACACCATTTGGAAGAAACCAACCTCTGAGAGTCGTCAGACCAGGAACAGGTTTAGCATAAACAAGAAATTAATGTTCACATGTTAAGCAAATAAGATTGGGGGTTTATTTGTTACCACAGCAAGCCTCTAGCTCTCCCTAATACAGTCACAATGACGATTCATGGGGATGACTCCTTAAATTATACATCTTCTTTGTAAATTCTTTTAATCCAATAAACACCTCCCATCAAGTAGTTTTATTTCTACTTTTCAAAATATAATTAAATCTCTTTAATTCAGAGAGATTGCATGGAATTTACCATGCAATCTCAACTTTAAAACAGTTAAAAATAGGAAGTAAATATGAAAGACCTTTAGGTCACAGAAATTCATGAAATGAAGTCCATGCATTTTATACAACAGGAGAGGCTCATTCAGATTGAGGTGACTTTTAATTGACATACAAGTCTAATCAACTGTTATTTTTCTTCTGATCATAAAAAAGTTAAAATAATCCTGGTTTCTGGAAGCAGGCATGCAGGTAGCAGAAATGATCACTGAAAGAGACTCAAGTGAAAATGACTCTGTCCAAGAAAATAATCAGTGGTCTGATGAGGCATTTTTAACAACCTCTAAAACAGCAGAATGAAACACATTTGAAAACACTTTCCACCAAGATTTTTGTTCTTAAATTAGGGATTTCAAAGAAAGAACTCCAAGTTCTTTCAAAAATATAAAGCTATCAAAAATATAAAAAATTGTATCCCCCCAAAAGTATTGAAATATATATATGTGTGTGTGTGTGTGTGTGTGTGTGTGTGTGTGTGTGTGTGTATATATATATATATATATATAAAGAGAGAGAGAGAGAGGGAGGGAGGGAGGGAGATAACCAGACTAATCCATTTTAAAATACAACAGTGTTTTGTTAGGGTAAGATTTGAGGAATTTTTTTTTTCATTTTACTTAGCCATATTTTAAATTTTTCTGCAATGATCACGTGTTTATTTTGTGACATAAAGGTGATTTTTTTTAATGGGATGAATTCAGGTGTACGAAAAAGTCACAGAGAGTGAATACTTAAATTCCCCAACCAGGCTTAAAAAAAGATGTCAACCCTACTAGCTGATTCTCATGCATCATCAAATGAAGAATCACCACTGCTAAAAATAGAGTTGCTGTTTCTTTTCTTAGATACACAAGAAGGACTGTGCTGACCTCAGACTCCATCTTGGTTGAGCTCAGAAGTCAGTGGTCTGAAGGTATGGGACTTTCAGAAGTAACGAGTCATCGGCCAATTTAATCAGGACCAATGGGACAGAGCGAGTTTTACCTGCTCATTCTCATCACTAATCAGAGAACAGGCTGAGCTGCCTCTTCATGCCATGAGCTGAACCTTGGATACACCATAAGAGATAAAGGTTCTTCTGAATAGGATAATTATACTAGTGTTTACATTAAAAAGTTGATAACACCAGTTTGCACGGAGCTGTGACCAAGTTGTCAAGTTTGTTGCCTCACAAATGAGTCCAAAGTTAAAGATATAATTGAAGACTAGTATTTGTTCCATTCTGATGTGTCAGTTCTAGGGTTGATATATTCAAAATATGTAACTATGGGTTCAGCCTGGTCACTGGCCAATCAGAACAGATGCCAGAGTAAACAATGGTAGACCTGTACGGATGCATTCCTGCTGAACCCCAATCAGTCTTGGTGAGTTTCTTTTTACAACCTGGAATTACGCATTGGCTGAGGGGTTTCTTCTTTCAAAGACACAATTACTGAATTATAAGCCTCATAAATAGGTTGAGTAGTCATTTTAAAAAGTACAAAAAAACTCACCTCTCACTGCTGAAATATTACTTCAATCCATCATGAGGGGTAACATGCCACTAATAGCAGTTTACATGAGTCTTAAGAGCACTGGTAAAGGGGAAAACATCAGAAAACTGGCAAAATGTTCCTGACAGGCCTGCCAGCTCTGCTGGGTGTGGATGCCTACCGCCAAACCACAATTGTTGTTGCAATGAAATTGAATTATGTGTTGAAAGAAAACATCTTGCTCTAATTTACACAGGTAGTAAGTGAATTACCCTTGAAAGCCCTTTGGAGGGAGAGAAAACAAACCCAATTTGTAGAAAAAGAGAGATCCTAAGCAATGCTTAAAATCTTACCCAGGAAGACGGAGGTTGCCTCCACCATACTCATATTTAAGGCAGAAGCGGGTATGTTCATCAGCCACTCGCCTAAGTGTCGGGTGCTTTACAGCAGGTGAGGAAAACTTGCAGATGTTCACAAGAGAACAACACAGATTTGATCATAATAACAATGGGTGTGGAGGGACAATAGGGATTGCTGTCAATTGCCACAGGCAGAAAGTAGGTTCCCCATCCGAAGGAGAGAACCACCACTCTTTGGTGCCATGAGAAAATGCAGACCCAGTGTTGATGGACCTTTCCATTTTTTTAGCAAAAATTCAGTAATACAGGTGTTTATCCAAATTTCTTGATTTCAAATGTAGGCCAAAAATTTTGAGAAGGGGAAAAAAACCCCAAACATTTTAAAATCATTTTTTCAAGTCAACATATGCAGGGCAAGCTAAACACATGCAGCCCACAAGTTGCAACCTGTGATTTAATCCATTTTTTTTCCTTCATTCAAAAATATTTTCTGAGTATCTACAGAGTGCCAGATATTGTGCTAGGACTAAAGGATACAATCCATAAGATAAAATTCCTGCCCTCAGAAATCTTACAATCAAATGTAAAATTGAGATGACGTCCAATTATAATACTGAACTATAAGTACCTCCGGAGGACCTAAGAGGAAACCCTAAGCCAGACTTGAAGGGATCAGAAATGGCTTTGCCAGGTTGAAATCAGAAAGGTAGCTGTTCATCTAGTGTATCAGTTCCTTTTGGTTGCATAACAAACCACCCCAAAACTTAATGGCTTAAAATAAAAACAATTTGTTGGGCTCATGAGGCCAGGTGTTAGCAATCTGGGCTAGGCCCTGCTGAACAATACTAATCTGGGACTTTCTAACACATCTACAGAGAGCTACTGGGTTGGTTGGGGAATTGGTGGGAGCGGCTGGAGTAGGATGACCTCAGCCTAAACAGTTTATATCTGCTCCACATGGTCTCCTTTCTTCCCATGGCAGGTGGGTGCACTTGCCCAAAAAAAACCTAGGCTCAGAGCTGTCACACTGCAACTTCTGCCCTGATCTGCTAACCAAATCGAGTCCCAGGGCTATCCCAGATTCTGGGGCAGGGGAAATGTTCTCCACCTCTTAATGAGAAGTCACATGCTGTAAGGTGTGGTTACAGGGAGGGGTGAAGAACTGAAGCCATTTTGGTAGTGTGCTTCACCTGACAAAAAGGCATGGCATGTGCAAAGGCCCAAAGATAAATGAGAAAGAAAATAGAGTCTGGAAATTCCAAGTTATTTGTTATAACAGGAGCAGAGAAGACAGAAGGCTCCTGAGGAAATGCACGACAAGTGTGACGAGAAGAAGCCAGATCATAAAGAACCTACCCTGTGTGCAGGCCAGTGAAATAGAAGGTTTTTTTTAAGGCTTTCACCCTGCTGATGATCTATGGGCAAAATACAAGACAGCCGTAAAAGAAATGCAATGCAAGGTTAAATGTAAGCATCCTACATAAAAAGTTCTGGGGCTTATTAAGAAGAGACATTGTATCCGGTTTGGAAATTAGGGAAGGTGTCATAAGAAGGTAGAATATGAATTGAATTTTGGTGGATAAAAAGATTTTTCCAGAAAAAATACAGATACAGAGGTGAGCCCAAAGACGAGCATCAGCCAAAGTCCAGGGGCAGGAAACCCCAAATTACACAGAAACGGTAGCAGCACTCCATCTTTCTGTACCTTAACTTCCTGAAAGGTGATATTTGCCTGTAACACTCCCACATTCATACCCTGATTATGCCAGAGTTAAGACAGGCTATGGGGCTCTGTACAACTGCCAGCTTCTGACCCCACCCTCTCTCGCCCCTGGGCCCTTGTGTCACTGAGTCTGAGATCCACTAATGGAGGTTTTTATAGGGGAACAATGAAAGATGCAGCGGAGAAGATAAGTCAAAGGCAGAGACTGGAGGTGCTCAAATGCCAGGTTAAGGAATTTAAACTTAACGAAGGTGGTAAAGAGTCCCTGGACACTTTTAAGTAGGATAATAACATAAAAAGAACTGCATTTTGCCAACATTCGTCAGGCAGAAGTGGATAAAATGGAGCAGAAAGAGGCTAAAAGAAGAAGCTTCTTCTCTATCCTCTGGTCATGGCAGGCATGACAATCCATGAAGGAGCTGCATTTTGCCAACATTCATCTGGCAGAAGTGGGTAAAATGGAGCAGAAAGAGGCTAAGAGAAGACGCCGTTTCCCTATCTTCTGGCCATGGCAGGTATGACTAATCTATCAAGGGACATTTTCCTGAGAATCCCAAACTGACTTTCCGCTTCTTCCCGGCAGAGTGTTCTAATGGGGTGGAGAAAAGGGTGGAGCTGAAAAGCAGATTTTGACCTAATGGGTACCCTTGGGCTGAAGACAGGCAACGATTAAGAGGTACCTAATCCTAAACTGTATCCCATATCTTTATTTAAAAAAAAAAAAAGGTGAGACACCATTTAAGTGGGAAGCAGAACCCAGGCGCGAGATAGAAGTGGTGGTAGAAAAGAAAAGGTAGAATGCTTTGAGAAGTGTCGGTGAGGGGTGTCAGTAGTACTTGGCACTTGCTTAATGTAGGGCCCGATGATAAGGGGGCAATCAAATATCACTCCAATTTTTTAAGGCTGTGAGAGAATTGCAGTGCCCCTAACCAAAGAAAGGAAATGGCAAAACAAACATTGTGAAGGGAAGAAGAAAAGAGATGAAGTTTGAATCTTTGGTATAAATACCAGGGTTAAAAGCAATCAAATGAGGGCTGAACCTCAAGTTCTTAACAATAAGCACAAAAACAGGAATCTCGTGAATATAAGATTTCCCCCAAGATCCTCAGCAGAATTGAAAGAATGCATATGGGAGAGAAGTCAATTTCTAGTTTCCCCTAAAAATATTACAGTATCATTCAAGAGTCTCAAGAACCAAGAATAGGAGGAAAGTGAAAACATGGATGCAGAATTTTGTTTTGTTTTGTTTCGCCTAGAAGCAAGTTGGGGGGGGTGGGGAAATGGCCCCTGCCTTTCACTCCAGGTCATGGCTGCACATGTGGACACCGAGTGACCCACTCCTTCTCTCAACCTTCACCCTGTGTCTGAACTTCTGATCTAATGGGACACGTGAAAGACTTGATCATATTCCAAAATGCATTGTTCTGCTACCTCTGGCTTCAGATAGTCTGACATGCAACAAAAGTGGGTGCCCATGTTCAGAGGAAGGGAGCTGAACTGTAAGTCATTCTTCTTTAAGGGAGGCAATAAAAATCATGGTTTTGGCCAGGCACAGTGACTCACACCTGCAACCCCAGGACTTTGGGAGGCCAACTGGGAGGATCGAGACCAGGAGTTCAAGACCAGCCTGGGCAACATAGCAAGACCTCCCTCGTCTCTACAAAAAAAATTTAAAAATTAGCCAGGTGTGGTGGTGCACACCTGTAGTCCCAGCTACTCAGGAGACAAAGGAGAGAGAATCGCCTGAGCCTAGGAGTTTGAGACTACAGGGAGCCATGATCATGCCACTGCACTCCAGCCTGAGCCACAAAGTGAGACCCTGATCCAAAAAAAAAAAAAAAAGAGAGAGTGAGAGAGAATCACGGTTTCAAGTATGAGTTCTGGATTAAGATTTCTTGACTTCACCTCCCAGCACTATCTTCATTTTAGGAAGTCACTTAATTTCTCCACACTTCCATTTCTTCATCTGTAAAATGAACCTAATAACAGTATCTATTGCTTAAGGTTGTTGTGAGGATTAAGTGGCAAATACATGCTAAATGTACTCAATTATTAAATATAATTTCTTCACAGTCACTTTTTTTACTTTTATAAAATGCTAATGAATTTTTTTTTATTCATTAATGTAATCCATGGAGAGTTCTCACATTTTTTATAGTGAAAATTCCCTTTGGTTTGCTGTGACTGGACAAGAAAGTTAAGGACCTATAAATGAATGAATGCCTCCTATAAAGGGAATTCTTGGAGGCTTCCTCAATCTCTGAGAAGACATGAAGTGACCCTAGCCAGAGTCAAACTCCTATGGGGTGCTAGGCACACACAGTCTCCATAGATATGAGGTGAGGGTATAGGATGATGGATTTTGGCAAAAAGACCTTCCACGTTTGGCCTTGGCAAATTTCTTGTTTCTACTTCTTTTAACTGAAAAAGGGTAAAGGAGCTGAAAAGTGATTAGAGTCTTCTCTATTTCAGCTTCAGAGATTTCCTCATAAAAGCTCCCGCTTATTAATATAGTAACATGAAGATGGGGTTCTATGCCCAAATGAGTGGAATCAGAGGTTTGAGCATTTCAGAAGATAGTCCTCGAAAGGTGACTACTACCAATTACTCCCTGTTTGCAAACTCTTACAGTTATCCTGCTAAGCAAAAGTTGATACTGAGTCTATCATGAAGTTCTATAACAATACAATAGAACATCATGTCTTTATCAAGCAACTTCTGCAACAAGTATAGCAGTAGTGAGCTGCTAAATGGTAATTGGCTTTTCAGAAATAAAAAGCCCTAGTGTGTAACTTCTGCCAATTAATGTGGTATAAATATTCCTACCATAGCTGATTTCAGGCATCCAAAGGACATCAGTGAAAGTGAAGTTGAGAAGATCTATACACAGTTAGCTCTGATGAACCAAAATAAGTTGTCCCTGCACATCACTGTCACTGTACAGACCACCTCTTAGGTCGCCAGTAAGACCTTTCTCAAGTCCAGTCTCAGATGACAATGCTGCCCTTGGAGCCAGAGAGGCAATGTGGAGCAGAAATGAAGACTGGATCCTCCAGGTGGCTATTGGAACCATACCCAGATAGTGCACACTGCTTTGTTTTGTGTCATAAACATGTTTCAAGTCTTTTCCTTATGTCAGTAGCTCTTCCAAGACCAGGCCAGCTTTGAAGAGCCATCAGGACACGTGGGTAACAATAAAACCAATATTGAAAACAGGTCCAGAAGATTCTCTGAGGCCCTCAGAGGCTTCGTTTCTTGGCAGAGACTCAAGAAACTTCTGATACCCTCCTGAACAGACATTCAAATACTCCTTTCTGGCTGGGTGCAATGGCTCACACCTATAATCCCAACATTCTGGGAGGCCAAGGTGAGAGGATTTCTTGAGGCCAGGATTTTCAAAACCAGCCTGGGCAACATGATGAGACCCCCATCTCTACAAAATTAGCCAGGCATGGTGATGTGTGTCTGTAGTCCCAGCTACTTGGCAGACTGAGGCAGAAGGACCACTTGAGCCTAGGAGTTCAAGGCTGTGGTGAGCTATGATCGTGGCACTGCATTCCAGTCTCAGTGACAGAATGAGCTCCTAACTCAAAAAATAAAAAGTACGTTAAAACAACAAAAACATTCTCCTTCCTGGTCACCAATGCCATTATCTGCACTGTCCTCTGGTGGCTTCAGTGGCTGCCATAATCTGGTGATGATTTCTTACCTCTGATCACCTTCTCTTCTCTTCTCTTCAAATGTCTTATCATGGCTGAAGCTATTCTCAGTCACATTGGACTCCACATTTCTAGAGAGATTTGGGATGATTGTTCCCATGCGGAATAAGACAATAGCTTAGCAGCACAACTTAGAGTCAGTGCCAAAAGTGTCCCTTGCTACTGGGAGCTGGGTATTGAGTTCCCTTTCTTCTAGAAGGGTCTTCTAACATCTGTATACAGTGAGTGAGTCCTGTTGCCGAGTCTTAATCCTGAAGATGGATAACCAACCATCTCAAAGCTTCTATTAAAAATTGTTTAATGGATATTCACTCCACTAATAAAACTCCTGGTGCCTGCCCTGAGCAATGGTCCAGATTCGCTTGTTCCTTTCCTCCCTCTCTACAATGTATTTGCACTGGAGATTTGATGTGTCCTCCACTTTTTTTCTGCCTGTGGTTGACTTGACCTTGCCTCTTAGCAGAGAAGCAGGTGCTTTGTTCTCTGAGGAGGACATGAAGAGACTGGCAAAGTCTCACTGCAGAAAGGCATTGGAAAGGTGCCAATCTGGAAAAACTTCAGCGTCAGCTCCTGGCATCCCTGCTTTAACCGATGAGGCAAGGTTCCCAGTAACACATCACATTCCAGCTCTTTTCCTCGGTCAGTGGTGATGAGGATGGGTCGTATCTTTCCTCATCCTCTTACCAAGAATCTACTTCTGAACACTGTGGAGGCAGCACAGAGAGGAAGTGTGCAGCCGTACTGTGAAGCAACAGCGTTCTCAAAAGATGTTATTCATTAGAATGGTGACACCCCTCCCCCAGAGTTACTGGTTTAACCCACTTCTTCCTCTGAAACTGTATACAATCTCCTGTTCTGGTACTTAATAGTTGATGAGTGTGTGCATTTCCATTAGACGACTTGGGATTAGAGTCCCATCCTCTGTCCCCAGCACCAACCCAGAAGTTGGCACACAGGATCCCAATCTTACAAATGAAGCACTCGAGGAAGTTTGAAGAGCTCATATATTGCAGACTGTCACTGAAACTGGAATGCAGCGGCACAATCATAGCTCACCACAGCCTTGAACTCCTAGGCTGTGGTCCTTTGCCTCAGTCTGCCAAGTAGCTGGGACTACAGACATACATTGCAGTGGTCCTTCTGCCTCAGTCTGCCAAGTAGCTGGGACTACAGACATACATTGCAGAGTTCATTATATGAACTCGCATCGCTTGACTCCAACTACAGCAATCATGCCACTCTGGCACAGGTTAGGTGCTCAAAAAATGCCTGTTGACTTTATTGGGGTATAAGCCCTCCTCTTCTTGAATCCTTGCCTTAGGAAAACTGCTCTGCAGTTATACATGTGATCTTTGAATCACTAGACAACTACTACACACATCAAATAAATTAACCAGTTAGTCCTCATAGGGAGTGGTGTAGATGTTGGACAAGGACACTGCAGGACCCTGAAGTCGTGAGGAAAAGTAGAAAGAGGCAGGAGGAACAAGAATAGGAGAGGACTTGGTGGTAGCCTGAGGGCTGAGGCACTTCCTGTCATATGAGGCTCGCCTCACCTCAAGGATCAAGCACACCAGTGGCCTTCACTAAGCTGTGCTCATGCAATCCCCAAACACATTTTTTATATTATCGACTCCCTTGCACATTTTTGAAGAAGACATCTAAAATTTTTATATGTGTGGGTTAGTTGCAAAAGTTGTATTATCTAATTCTCTGTATACTGTACATATTTTAAAAATATGTTAGCCAAAACATTGAACAGCAGATTCAACTTATTCAATGCACAGAAATTATCTATCACACATCCTAATTAGCCAAACCACCTTCACCATCCAATCAAGCAGCATTGCTGTTAAAAAAGTATCTGACTGCATTCTTAGTTATAATAAATGCATTTATACATGCAGACACACTGTCTCCATGATAACCTTCTCACTCAACTATGATTCTAAGACAGTCAGAGAGATGAGGAACAGAGGCTTTGGCATGAGTTGGAAACCTGGACAAAAGGAGATGTGGCCTGCTTCTGCTCGCCTTGTTCTTACTGAGCTGCCCCTCGGGAGCAATGTGTGCTGAAATCATCCCTTCATGTGATGCCAGGAGATTTCTATGCACATTGGGACAAGGCCCTGCAGTGAGATTCCAAATGGGTGAGGTTTCCTTTGTTTTCTGAAAGAGTAAAACTCAGATGAGTTCTTGGGCAAAAAACATTCTTGAAAAGGAGTTCACATGATCTGGACATTGATTCCCTCAGACACGACTATACCCAGGTGCCCATAGAAGACTTCAGGCACCTTCACCTCTACCTGTGTTCAATGCTTTCCAGATCCTCCTCTCCTGTCCCAGTTTCTGTTTTCCCAGGATTCAGCAGTACTGTATTCTAACTGGTTTTGTTGACCTCTACTGAGGCACTACCACTACTGTCCCCAGACTTCAGAGCCCAGGCTTCAAATTCCTTGTTTTGTTCCTGTGTTTCCTTCACTCTGGGTAACCTTCATTATATCAGGGAGGTCGATGCCTTTTAAAGAGGCATTAAACTGATTTATATAAAAGCACTAATGACTAATAGTCTGCCTAAGTTTTAAGGTACTGTTTGCATCTTTCGAAAAAAACTTGTTTACCAAACAAGTCTCCCATTGGTTGGAAATTCAGGCTAATATATGAGAAGGTATGGGCACTGTAGAGGAAATAGTTTTGATGGTTTCAAGATAGTGGTAAGCAGTAACTTGTTAAGTAGGACCTAAGCCTAACAAGCAGCATCTCATTCTTTAAATCTGCAGGGAGTGCTCTCTGGAAAAAGTCCCCAATGTCCTGTAGCCAGTTGGTGGCTGATACTGCAGTGCCAGCATGGAGACAGAATAAGATCCAGACAAACTTTACGTAGGTCCTTATATCCTTGGAAGTTCACCAAACTCAAGTCTTTGGGGGTAGTTCTAGTCGACTCTGAATCTCAGATATTTTTTAATTGATAGAATAGAGAAAAATATTCAATGTGATGGGAAGGCCCAGGTGATCCAATTTAGAAGACTCATAAAAAGATTTGGGATTCTGAAGGTTATTTCAGGTCACACTGTATACACCTGAGACTGAAGTTGTCGGGGCCATAAGAAAGAAAAAGGCCATATCCAAGATGATGCTCCTCTCACTCAGGCATATGGTAAATTTGGAGAAGTTTGCTCTCTAAGGATTTGAAGCTTGCCTTCCAAACTGGGGTAGGAAGATGGATCTATGCCACTTGGCTTCATCAATTCAGCAAAAAAACTCTTCAAACCAAATCTATATCTCTGAATGTAAACATGAAGATTCATAGAAAGAACAGCAAGAAGATAT
This sequence comes from Carlito syrichta, assembly GCF_000164805.1. NCBI lineage: Eukaryota > Metazoa > Chordata > Mammalia > Primates > Tarsiidae > Carlito > Carlito syrichta. The sequence goes on along the minus strand of NW_007257977.1, from coordinate 521,200 downwards.
CTTTGGAATTCGTTTGTACCCATGACATTCAAATGACCTGACCACACAGCATACGGCACTGGAACTCAGAATTAAAAACAATCTGCCACCACAATCAGAAACATAAACGAGTATGAAGAATCTGCTCGCCCGGCTCCCCGCACCTCTATTACTTATTTTCATGACAAACAGCAGACTAATCAACATCTGTTCCTTCTCAATGTCCAAGGGATCTTGTTTGCAAACATGAACAACCACTGCTTTGTTCTCTGGGGAGAAAACAAAACACTATCAATCAAAGCAAAGCTACATACCCAGACCCGCTGCAGCAGCCGCTTGTTCAAAACCGCATGTCATTCCCCTGCAAGCCAGAGTGCCGGGACGCTTTGGTATCCTCTGCCCCTGCTCTCCTGAGCAGTGCTGCAGGTTAACTCCTGGAGGCTGGATGCTCTAACCAGGGAAGCCAAGGCTTGCCAACTTAACCGCTTGTGTGCTGACTCATGCATGGGGCAGACAGGACGCACCCCTGCTGAGCCTGCTGGTGGGCGAACCCCTGTGCCATCCTTGGAAGGTCACACCTAGAGTTCGTCATTTTGCACCCTGCACAAACCAGCTTAGGAAATAGTCATTCATTTACTCAGACTGACCTGCTTGTCCTATTTGATTTGGAAAATATTCAATTTTCCCCCCACTTGATCAACTACACACCACTGAGAGGAGACTTGACAGGACAAATCAGCACAGAGATGTAAGTTAAGACCATTTTGGATGCATGAGTTAAGTTCTGAGACAGGAGATCCCCCTACTTTTCTAGAAAGATTGCAGCTAGATGGAGGAAACTGGATCTCACATAGCCACCCTGATATTTTGGAAAAGAAAATAAGACAGTGTTTACATTTTCCCTCTTGTTCTTTCCGGCAAAACCAAAAATCAACTGCCTGCAGTATTGCCTTGGTTTTAATCTACACAGAACTTACTAGGATTCCTAGGGGAAAAGTTTATTCTTCTAACCCTTTGGGGTTCAGATTAGCAGGTATCAAAGGCAGAAGACCTGTTTGATCAGGTCTTTGAAACCCACTTCATTCCACCCATGACACCACAAGAAGCTCAGAAGCCTAGAATGCCCACAGTAAAATGGTGTTGCTTTTCCAGTAGTTAGTGCATCACTTTAATATTAGCTGTAAGAGCAAAAACTTGCCTCCCAGCTTAGTGCAAGTCTCTGGTTTTCTTCAGGTCACATCAGGGTCCACTGTGGGACTCACATGGAAGTAGAAGTTCTGTATGAGGCAAACACGAGTGGTACAGGGGTATGGTAAAAAAGGAATGTTGAAGGCAAGTGTGAAATAGACATGCAGCACTGTGGGAAATGGGCTTAGAGAGTTACTACCTAGGTTCTCTTGCATTCCCACTGACTGGAGCTGCACTGAGGCTAGCTGAGATTTAACTACTAATTAGGCTCTAAGGCTCTGGGGCCTCCTTTACCTAAAGTGCATCTTCCTCGGGTTCTAGAAGCTGCAGGAAAAGGAATGCAAATCCATATGCACAGAACACAGGTTGTAGACTGAATGTGTAATAATAATAACAATGATAACCGTAGTAACCACTACCATGTTGAATGCTACTGTATGTCAACAAATGAGCTGAATATTTTACTTATGTTCTGTAGCAAGGACTGCTGGCTTTTCCACAAAAGCTTTTTCTTATCCCTCCTGGCCTTCCCTGAAGTCAGGGTAGCCATGGAACTGAGATCTACACAATGGAAAGTGAGCAAAAGTGAGATGCACTGATTCTGTTCTTGGCCTATAAAATCTTCCCTAGGTGTAATCCTCCAGGCTCCAGGCTTGGACTTGTAGGAAGAGATCCACCGTGAACTTGGAGAATATGTAAGGAAGAGAGTAAAAGCCTCCATCAAGATTAATAACCACAGGGAGGACAGCAGCTGACCTTTGCAATTACTTTTAAAATTATGGGGAAAAAATTAGACACCAGCCTAAAAATGTGTTTGTTTTTTCTTTGAGTTAGAGTCTCACTCTGATGCCTGGGCTGGAGTGCAGTGGCACACTCACAGCAACTGCAGCCTCGACCTGCTGGGCCCAGGCGATCCTTCCACCTCAACCTTCCAAGTAGCTGAAACTACATACAGGCATGCACCATCACACCTGGCTAATTTTTCTTGATGTATTGTAGAGATAAGGTCTTGCCAAGTTGTCCAGGCTGGTCTCAAACCCATGAACTCAAGCAATCCTCTCACCTCTGCCTCCCAAAGTACTGGGATTATAGGCATGAGCCATCGCATCTGACAAAATGTGGTTTTCAAAATTCTCTTAGGGATATGTAAGCAAAACAGTTTGAAGACCACTTGTCTGCAGAACAAAGATCAGACTCCACTAGGTATTCATACTCATCCCAGTTCAACCAAGCCTTTTGCTTTATGTTTGACTCTGACATCTCCCCTGGTCATTTTCTCATGCCAGATACAAGGATGTCTTTATAGTTCTTGAATGCACCTTCTCTTTCTCACCTCTGCTCAACCTTTTACCTTCCTCGAAAACAATTTCCCAGTGACTCCCCTCTTAACTGAATCTTACCTCAATGCTGAGGCAGTTTGAAAACATGACTGCAAATTATTTGATGCTCCATCCAAGAGGTCTTCTCCCCTCAAATCTGGGCAGGCTTGTGACTGTAAGAGTGTGAAAGTGATGCCACGTGACTCTTGAGACTGGGTCACATAAGGCCTTGCAGCTTCCACCATGTTTCCTGGAAAACTCTTATAGAGCCCTAAGTGTCACACATAGGTGCCTTGGTCACCATCCAAGCTATGCTTACCTTTCCAGTCATTGGCACTAATGAGCCACATATGTGAAAGAAGAAGTCTTAGACCTTCCAAACCAGTCCATCCAGCAGCTAAATACCATGGAGTGAACCCTATGAATGCCACACAGAACAAAAGTGTCACTTAGCCAAGTTCTTCTCAAATTCCTGACCCACACTGCCATGAGCTATAATAAAGTGGTTGTTGTTAAAGCCACTGTGTTTAGGGTAGTTTGTTAGGTAGCAAGAGATAACTGGAACACCCTCCTGGAGGAGGACCCAAGATAGGGCCCATGTTTTTCAAGAAGCATTTTCTGATCACTCTGCCCACCTACATCTCTGAGTTGTCTAAACCGTTCTAGTTCTGGTCCTGAATCAAGTTTTGTTTTCTGTTTTTTTTTTTTTTAAATAAGGAATTGTCCTATTCCACCTGGAGTCCAAGCTGCTTCTTTTTTTCCCCACTATCTCTCTTCATAACTCCTTATATAATAGGCCTTTGATGAGTGTTTGTGGATTGCTAAGATCACCACTCATGTAAAATGAGGCATATCTATAAACTGTAAGGCAGGGAATGGGGGAAGGCGGTGCTCCCTAACTGGTTTTGCTTTTTCTGGGCACCAGAATTTTGGCTGTAACAGCCAGGTAGTATTTATTTAATTGGGTACTTAATCATGTATTTACTAAGTGCCTTCTATTTGCCAGGCACTTTTTAAATGACATTGTCATGAATAAAACAAAGTCCTTCTTTTCACTGTGCTTCCATTCTAGGTAGAGGAAGACAAGCAAAAAATAAATTTAAGTATAACTTGTTAGGTTACAAATGTTAAGGAGGAGGATAAAGTGAGATAATAGCCAGGAAAGTTGTTTTATGTGGAATAATCAGAGAGATCCGCTCTAATAATGGTATAGTTCAATAGACACTTGACATGGACACATGATATAGATATTTCAATAAACATCTGAAGGAAGGGGGAAAGAGTTATGTCATGCTTCTACCTGGGGAGAAAGCATTCGAGGAAAAAGGAGTGACAAGCACAAAGATCCCCAGATAAGATTAAGTTTGAAATATTGAAAGAAGAGAAGATGGTCAGGGTGACTTGAGCAGAGAGCACAAAAGGAATAGAATATGTGGTCAAGATATGCCAGGTTGAGGAGCAGGCAATGGAGGTCAGGAAGTGCCTCAGAGAATAAGGTGAGGCTAGTTTTTGCTCGAAGGTGATGGGAAATCATTATAAAGATTTTTTGAGCAGAACAGTGAGATCATCCAGCTTTTAGAAAACTTATTCTATTATCTCTCACCTGAATTCTATGTAGAACACACACTGCAAAGAAGCAAGTTTGGAAGCAGCGAGCATAATCTGGGAGCATTTGCAATATCCAAACAAGAGACATAGACTAGAGGATTAGAAGCGAAGATGATGAGAGGTGGTCACAATACGGATGCATTTTGAAGGATTTCTTGTTGGGTTTAGGATGTGGAAGAGAAGTTCAAGTCAAGAATGATTCCAAAGTTTTTTTAACACAGAAACTGGCAAAGTGAAGATTATATTTTGGGACATGGGGGAAAGTATGAAAGAAGTAAGTTTGGGTAAAGAGAGTCGCGCCCTGGGCACCTCTGGAATGTAACCTTGGAGGGGTTCTTTAACTCAAGACCTCATGAAAATGACTTACTGAGACTGGTTGAGAATAGTCTAATAATACAGGAAGTTCCTAACATATCAACAATTTCCATTCTGAGTGCGTTTGTAAGTCCATTTTGTTTTAAGTGCAACAAAGTTAGCCTAGGTACTCAACTAACACAATCAGCTATATAGTATTGTGTGTATTTAACAGGCTATACTAATACCTGGTCAGAGAGAAATTATACATAAAAATGCAGGTGTGTATTGTTAAAGTTCATAACTTGAAGATTCATATGACTTACTGTATCTATAAAGACAATAATAAAAGCATTTCCCAAAAGATGATACATTTTTAGGTGGTATAGCGTAGACCCTTTATTTTAATTTGTCTATATTGATTTTTGAAATGAATTAGAAATATAAAATACATAGGGTGAGACCAAAGCAATGTTTAATGGAGTCATTTAAGGAAATGTGAATAAAATAATAGTACAAGCCGGGTTCAGTGGTTCAGCCTGTAATCCCGCGCCTTGGGAGGCTGAGGTGAGTGGATTGCCTGAGCCCGCGTGTTCGAGACCCGCCTGGGCAACTTGGTGAGACCTCTTCTCTACAATAAATCAAAATATTAGCCGGGCGTGGTAGCGCACGCCTGTAGTTCCAGCTACTTGGAAGGCTGAGGCGGAAGGATCGCGGGAGCCCAGCGAGTCGAGGCTGCGGTGGCAGGGAGCGGCCACTGCGCGCCCGTCTGGGCGACAGAGTGAGACTCCAACTCAAAATAATAATAATAACAACAACAACAACAATAATAATAATAGTACAAGTGGAAAAAAATCATGTCAGTATAATGGATGAACATTGGGAAATGCTGATGCACGGATTAAGATCAGATTAATTTCAGTATCTTTGAAGGTCAGTCTCTGCCATGTCTTTTCTGATCCACTCCAAATTCTTCTTCTTCTTCAGGGGGCTGATCTGTTTGTGACCCACACCATCACATATTTCTCCCCATAAGGTCATCTCAGGAGTACGGTGTCCTATACCAAAAATCAAAAATAGCATTGGTAGGTTATTCTCACTCCACCTTGATATAAAATGGTTCAATGTTTACTCTCATTGGAATCCTTATGATTTGATTGATTTCTAGTGAAGAATTTGCTTGCCTGCAATAAAATCTGCCCAAGCCTTGTTGCTGCCTTGACCTCTCCCGCCCCAGACAGCTAAAGGCTGCAGGCAGCTCTGCCTTCAAACTGTTGGGGGACACATGGATCCTAGATGTGGGGAAGGGGGGTGTCTTTCGCAGCCACAATCCGCTGATAAGGACCAGGCTCTTGGCACATGATTGGAGGAAACACACAAACTGTGAAAGTAGAGAAAGATGTATTAGGCAGAAGAGGCAGTGCGCGCCAGAGAATCAAGGGCGGGCTCAAGCACGAGGGTGGCTTAGAGCCCCCACATTTACAGTCTGCAAGGTTTATGTCGCTCTTTCGCTGGGGTCCTTTAGCTATTCATTGGACGGGTCCAGGACACGTGGGAAGCTTCCGGCCGCAGAAGGCGGCATCGCGCATGCGTGTACGCCTTTGTGGCGGGTCCTTTGGTTTGGGCCCGCCCACTTCTCCCCGCGGAGGAATTTCAGGACCCTTCCTCCCGCGGTGGTTCTGGTCTACCTTCCGGCCTCAAAACCCTAGTCATTGGCGCCACGTGGGTCTGCAAGTAGCACCTGTACTACTCGTGATTCTCAGCCTTTCAGCTGATGGTGTTTGGCGGGAAGAATCCTTTCCCGCTTAGGGTACAAACTGAAAGAAGTGATCCTATGAACCAGAGCTTGCCACCTACTGCCCCTTGGTACACGTAAGCCTTTTATACTCAACCACCCAAAAAAGCCTATGCTGTAGCTATGGTTCTAGTTGTTTTCCAAATAAAATGACATCTGAGTTTCAGATCGCCAAGTGACACAACTTATTCTCTGACCCCTTAATTTTCAGACCGGTTCAGTGGGCACAATAAGCACTTGGAAGGATTGCTTTGTTACAGTTGTGCCTGTGTCCCTATTTCCCTGACCTTACACCCAGGACAACCTGAGGGACATTCAGTGATCACTATTTTAGCAAATTATAGGACTTTTGCTTTGCTGAATGTAGCGTGTAAGGTTAGAGGTTTTGGAGAGAAGACCGGAAAGAGAAACCTGGCTGCAGGAGGAGGTCTGGAGGAGAGAGAGACACCAGGGGAGAGAAAGACTTTGAGCAGGAGTGAGGGAAGTCTAATTTCACATTTGTAAAGAATCAGCTTAAATCTTTGGTAGGATGCACCAGTGAACCCATCTGAGCCTCTACTTTCATTTTATTCATTTCTGAGTTTTGGAATGTGTGAGATATGACCCCATTTACTCAAGGCCACCCTGATGTTGATAATGTTCTGCATCTTGATCTGGAGGCCGGTGACACAGGTATGCCCAGTTTGTGATAATTAATCTGTATGTACTTAATGTATGTATGCACATACATACATTTACTACTTCAGTAAAGTTTATAAATATATTTTTACTCTGTAAAAACAAGAAAGTATCTCTGACTCAAAATGGCTTAAATAATAAGGAAAGTTGCTAGCTCAAGAAACAAAAAATGATAACAAAAAACAAAAAGCCCCAGAGTTGGCTATTTCAGCATTCACTGATATCACTAAGGATGCAGGTCCTTTTCATGTGTCAGCTCTTCTTCAGAGCTGTAGAAGTTCTAAGAATTATATCTAGATATAACCTTGCCCAGAGGAAAGAGGGCATTTTCATTAATGGGTCTCTTTTTAAGAACAAGAAAAATTTTCTTGAAGCAAGTCTGGTAACTTCTTATGAAATTAAACATACTTCTACCCCATGACCCCTCAATCCTGGTATACACCTGGGTATTTATCCATGAAAAATGAAAACGCAAGTACATACATACCCTGTGAGCATATAAATGCTTAGACACACAAAAAATGTATACAAAAATGTTCTTAGTGGCTTTATTCATAATATTCAAAACTTGAAAACAGTTCAAGTATCAGTCTATAGAAAAGTAGATAAACTGAGGTATATTCATTTAATGGAATGCTACTCCCTAATTTAAAAAATAATGAATTACTAATATGCAACATCAATGAATCTAAAAACATTATGTAGAGTGAAATAAGCCAGATATAAAGAATATCCTTCTCTCCATCTGCATACATTGTGTGGGAAAAAATTATGGTAGAAAAAAAGGGTAGCTACAGTAACTGTTTACCTATGGGCATGGAGGAGTAGACACCCGGTGGGGTTTGAGTGGGAAGGGGTGTAGGGACTTTCTCAGGAGATAGTCGTGTTCTATATTTTGATAGGTGTTTGAGTTAGGTAGGTGCATGCATTTGTCAAAACAGTAAATATACACCTAAGATGTATGTATTTCATTGTCTATAAATTTTAACGTAAAAGAAAGCAAACTATGAGCAAATTCTGAATTTTAGTTTATGATATGCATGCCAACGGATTTAGGAAGGAAGAAACAGCTATCTTCAATTTGCTTTGAAATGCATCCAAAAATACGATTGACAGACGGATTAAGAGCTAGAGAGTTGGATTGATACGTGGTAAAGCAAGCAGAATAAAATGCTGGTAGAAACTAAATGTGGCTATTTGAATTGTCCTTGTGACATACTTACAAATCTGACATACACTTACAAATTTTCATAATAAAATGTTAGAGAGGAAAAGGGTTTGTACAAAAAGAGTTTCAAGATCAAATACACTTGGAAAATACTAGTGAAGTAAAATTTAAGTAGATTTATTTAAGAAAAGATTTGTCAGAGACTTAAATATACTGATATTCATGCTTATTGTGTGTGTGTGTGTGTGTGTGTGTGTGTGTGTGTGTGTATGTGTGTGTGTATTCTCTAACAAATTTTTTTTTCCATCAAAACCAAGCTGACAAAATAGAACCAGGAAACAAAGAACGTTGTGTTCTCTAGTACCTAATGTCACCTACCCTCCAGTGGCCACCGTTCAATGATTCCTGTACTCTGGGCTTCAGCTCCAGTTCTACTAGTTCATTTCCCTTTGGTCCCGGGCCTATAAAACAGGTTGCTCTACATCAGAACAGAAAGTAGCAGACCTTGCTAGTGAGCTCAGCTGTCTTTCTTGCTCTGACCTCCTTTTAGCCGTAGGAAGATTGCCATCAATTCCTCATCATTTTTGTCAAACGAGAAAGACTTGAATTTGGGCCCCTTTCATTTCCACCAAGAAAATGGATTTTCTAAGGTCTGGGAAAATTCACTGTTGTTACAGATTTTAATTGGTGATTCAGCCCTGGACATTTTGAGAATTTAGCCAGTTTCGATAGCCCAGATCTGCAGGAAGCCAAATTGCACCAGTTCTCCATACTTGCCATGTGTGAAAGTGACATTTCAGATATCTTCCCATCTACTTTGGGGGACTCTCTGTTTGAGTTTGCACTTAGTGACTGTTAATAGCATGGGGGGGTTATGTGTGCTGAATACATTGACATTTTCTCTCCAGGAGGAAGCATCATTTCCTCTCCCTCCTTCCTTCTTCCACGGCTTTTGCTGTGTGTTGGGTGCAATTGGTATAGAGGATTGTGGGACAGGGCCTTCTGGCTATATTCCTTCCTTCAATTCCTCTACCCTCCTTCAGTTGCATCCCTCTGTGCTCAGAAACCAGGAGCCCCCAGGGGAAACCTCGTTAGGCAACCACTTGTCCCGGGCTGCTACTTGGAGCGGACACTGTAAGCTGCCTAGGAAGGGCAACCGAGGCACCCATCTGGTGTCAGCTCCTGAGTAAAGGAATGTGCACCAGGATTCGGCGCCAGCGACACTTCCAAAGGGGACATGTGCCAGCAGGACTAACTGGACACAATTCCTTTTCAAGCCCTTTGCTGTACGAGTTCATCCCTGGAGCCTGTGGAGAAACAGAGATAGCAAATGCCTAAAAATGTGTCTGCTGGCCTCTGGTGTGGAGCCCAGGAAGCTCACTGAAGCGGTTGTAATGTTGCCTACTAATGTCACCTGCTGTGAAAAGGAAGTTTGTGCAGGGAACATACTGTGTCCTCACCTCTTACCCCCTGCCAGGCGCCCCTGTGGCAGCCAAACACCAGCCAGGGGTCAAAAGCCTCGCTTGACCATTAAGGCATGTAATGAACACACTTCCCGTTAACCTGGCAATCACATGACTGTGGCCTTCTGAAACTCAAAGCCAGTGATTTCAGAGAAGTCTTCAAAACTAACATTTTTAACAGCCAGATTGTGCTTGGTTCAAAATGATTTTTTTTTTGTTGTTTTTTCCCAAAACATCCTAAAATATTTATGAGGAAGTATCGCCACACAACCGCAAAGGCAAAGTAGATGTGCACCTTTTCATGGACACAGGTTCTTTATTAAGAGAATGCATAAGAGATAGTGTGCGTTGGCTGAAACCTCTTCTCATGGTGATAAATACTACTAGCAGAAAGAAATACAAACACAACCGGTTCCTTCATGTGATGACACAGACCTGAATATCTGGGAAGCAGACTTTGGGCGCCAGTAAATCACGGTGGTTGCAAGTGTTTCTGCTTCATTGCTACCCTGTATGAGTATTAGTCGTCCAAGCCTCAGTCGCTCTATTTGAGTCTGTCAATAGCAACCATCGCCCATGCACATCAGACTGTCAGAATGCTAGAGCAATTATGTTACCAAAGATAATAAGACATGTATATGTTTGGACTACTGATAATGTATAGTCAGAAGCTGAAATAAAAGTTGAGTCCTGGCATGCCCTGGTTTCTCACCAAGTCTGGCTCTTCCTTTCTAGTTGAGGCCAGTCTTTCCATTGGTTGGGACTTCTTTCTTGACTGCATGGGGTCTCTTTTTCATTTCTCTCTCCCATTTCTCTCTCTATAATAATAGTGGTCATTTACTAATCACTTAATCTGTACTCACAAGCCATGACTGCCCCATGTTACACTACAAGATAGGTAATATTGTCCTTATTTTATAAATGAGAAAACTGAAGCTCAGAGCAGATAGTCATCTTCCAAGGGCTGCAGTGCCTGTAAGCAGCTGAGTTGGGATCTGAACCACATCTGAGCTCCCATCATGCCCTTCTGGACACATCATCCTCTATCTCTTTCTGGAGTTTCTCTTTTCCCCTACGCCATTACTCTCATTCTTCATAAAACAATAGAGACATTCATTCATTGATCCTTTCAACTATCCAAACTGTGTTCAGTGTCTCTTACGCAAATGAAACAGAAAGAAGGTGTTTGGTTTACTTCCGAGGGAAAAAGCATTTCCTTTGAACCTGTTATTTCCCCCTCTAGCCACTCTCCCAAGACCTTTTGGTTCCCATAGACAAGCAGGTACCTCCACATTTCACTACGGTCTACAGAGTCCATTTCATTCAAAAGCAGCACAAAGGTAGAAGACAACACTGATTTCAAGGGTTTCTGGTTGTGAAAGAGTAAATGAGAGCAGTTTCCAGGATCAGAAGGTCTCTAAGAGGTTAGATTGCTCTAACAATGACCTAAATGATCATGTCCTTTCAGGAACTACTGGGAGTTCATACAGATGTCCTTCAATTTACGATGACATTATGTCCTGATAAACTCATGGGTCAAGTTGAAAATATCATAAGTTGAAAACACATTTATTACACCTACCAAACACAGCCTACCTTACACATGCTCAGAACACTTACATCCGTCAACAGTTGGGTAAAATTATCTAACACGAAGCCTGTTTTATAATAAGGTGTTGAACATATGTAATTTTATTGACTACTGTACTGAAAGTGAAAAACAGAATAGTTGTATGAATACTCAAAGTAAGGATTCTACTGAATGTGTATCACTTTCACAGCAATGTCAAGTCAAAAAATTGTAAGTCGAACCATTGCTAATTCAATGACTGTATCTAACTACACCTCTTTAAGTACTATCCCTTCTTAGCCTCATACTCATGAGAAAAGAGTAGGACAAAACACTAGGTGAGTGTACTGTGCTGCTAGAAGTTCTTGTTAGAAATAATGTGGGTTAGGATATCTAAAGGAATAACAACCACTGCTATTTCTTATACTGAAAAATGTTTTTATTCACCCAAGTTATTTTAGAACCTATCTTGGGTCACCCATGCCCAAAAGTCTCATCAAGAAGAATGTGAAGAAAGAAATTGACTAAACAAATAGAAAATATTATACACCATAACTCTGACCAAGCATCATATGAGGGGGGACCCAAATAAAACAGACTTTATTTATTTAAAAATTGTGTATTTATTCTTACCTGTTTAAACTTCAAAGTATTCACCTTCAGAGTACTTTCTGTTTGAAGCAATACACCTATCAAGACACTTTTTCCACTTCTCAAAACAGATTTTGAACTCATCAATTTGATGCCCTTTAGTGCTTCTGCCGTTTTTTGCTTCACATCTTCCACACTGACAAAACATTTCTCTTTGAGGACCCTTTTCATTCAAGGAAACAAAAAAAAAGTTGCTCAGGGCAAGAACAGGTGAATAAAGAGGGTGGGGCACCAGGGGTCATGCTGTTTTTGGTCAAAAGCTGCTGAACACTCAACACAGTATGGGCAGTTGTGCTCATAAATCACCCATCATGAAGTGGGGGAAAAAATCACTGAAGCTGAATGCAACCTCTCACAACAGCACTAGCTTGTAACTGATGTCGATGGGTTCCTGGAACACTTACCTAGTGGAGGAAGGCTGTACTACAAGGGGCCCACTCTTCAAAAAAAGGAAAAGGGTAATTCCAGTTTTGGGGTTTCCCTCCTTACATACCATAACATAGGCCAAGTATTCTATACATAGGCACCTGATATTTTCTCTTCATGTTCTGAAATTCCTTCTAAGGAATTGTGTTTGTTACTAATACAAGCATGTCCCTGGCAACTCTTTCCTAGGTACCAGCTTGGGAAGTGTCCACACTGCTCTCAGACTAGAGTAGTCGAAAGAAAGAAAGAGAATGTATTTAGGAGCTTTTTCTGGGCTTTGTTTTATTGCTGGGCTTTTATCAAATAAATGATGTTTTCTTGCTACAAGTTTATTTCTAATCAGGAGGGCCTACCTCTACCTGGAACCCAGGACTGCTGGAGAGAAAACCCCAACAACGTAATTTTTTCCCCAATATACTGGAAGTCTTGATAATCATAAAGTTGCCCAAAAGGAATTTTCCATCAAGCTACGAAGATGACATTTTGGATATTCTTTGTCCATCTTAGTCAGAAAACCTGAGCTACTGATTTACATATCAAGAGGAAATGGAACTCCAAGAGAAAGTTCTAGTGGAAAGGAAGCTACAAGATTGAAAACGTGTTCTAATTTATGGAGAAGAGTGGCATCCATGGTTATAGAAGAGAAGCTGAGTGGCAGCTTTAGGTTTATGTCGGGAATCACCTCCATGCCTTCCTTGGGGGACGTGTTAGATGATGGGATTGCTGGGCCATGGGTCTCAGAGTGGAAATTTTTATGTTTACGCATCTGCCTATGGCTAGGTTTTATGCACATTAGAAAAATGCAGAGAGCAACTTTCAAGCTATTAACATGTCTATTTTGGGCAGGCTCTTCTACAGTCTGGAGTAGAAGTAGGAGTTCTATGGATGGTTCTTGACTCTTCTAAAGTCATTTAAACAAATTTGAGAACATGCTTTAAGCACTATGTTAGGCACTGCAGGGAAAAAAATGAGTCAGAAAATCTAATAGGAGACTAGACACATTGAACAACTAACTCATTAACTCCTATCGCTATAACTTTCCCTCCTCATCTAGGTTTATTCAGTAAGTTTTCTCTTGGTTTGTTTCATAAAATCTCAGTTTAAAATTTGGATTAACAGGACATTCTGGTTAATCGAAATTTCTAGTTTAATTAGGGCCTATTCGGCAAAACTTTTTTAAAATAGAAAAGTGTTTCTACAGTATCTAGAAGCTTTTAATCATTTCCTTGACAACTAGAAGATAGACCAATGTCTGAACATTAGTGCTCTTTGTTCTAAAGATACATATATAGGTGTCAAAGTTCAAGAGGAAGCCGGGGAATTCCTGAGAAAAACTGCTTTTAAAGAGACAATATATTTTCAGCCTTTTTTTTTCTTAAAATATGAAGAATCTAAGTTGGTAGAATATTCACTACTTGAGATTTATTTTACTATCTTTTGAAAATAGCTCAAACTACAAGCTTTTATGAGGGCAGACTCTCTCGTCTGCTTTGTTTACCAGCGACTCCCAGTGCTAACACAAAAATGTTTGCTGAATGAATGGAGGAAAATGAAGAAAGAGAGAAGGGATTATTAATATATAAACGATTGGCTGAATGGTTAACCTTGATATTCACAGTTGCGTGGCCAACTTCAAACTTGGGCATGCCTTCTTGCCAGACTATTTTTATTCCTTTATTATCTGAGAGTGATAATTCGAAAAACCCCAAGAGTTTGTGAAGCAAACTAATGCAAAGATAAAGGCGGCAAAAATCAAAGATTACAATATTCTAGCCTCCAAAAGAAAAAAAGCAGAACCATCCATAACCACCAAAAGCCAATGAAGAATGATATTTTCAACTGATCCACAAAGTCATCCACAAGAGGATGCTAGAGGCTGTTGGTAAAAGTGTCATGCTGGGTGCTGGGCAACACTTGGGTTTCATCATGTGGTCTCAAAGGTTTTGTGTTTTTTTTAGGCCCCTAACCAACTCCTAAATGTACCACCTGGAAAAACAAAACCACAAGCCGCAAAATAATGTTCCACTTCCCACTATCAAAAGCCTGGTGTAACTGGGTACCACAGAGTCATGTTCCAATCCATCATCACAATAAAGACCCTTATCACCGATGCAGGCACAATCCACAGAGGCCCAGTGAGAGTGGATCTCTGTTCCATCATAATGCTTGAGAGATTCTGAGAAAGGAATTATACAGCAGTTTAGAGTTGAACTAAACTTATTTCCACAAAAGCTTTTATTAAACAAAGGTTAATAGGAAGAATTAAAAACTAAAGAAATTGGGACGAAGGAAAAAAAAGATAAAACCAAGAAAACAAGTGCATAACCTAAAATTCTGTATAGTTGTTAGGGATGGACAATACATTAGACTTCACTTCTCAAACACTAAAGCAAAAAAGAAAACACAGTTCAGTATAAAATTTAATGTCCATGAGAGAAGAAAAACAATCATTTGCAGAGAAGAAATTCAGTTCTATTTAAGGCTAAGAAAAATCTCTGCCTATATACTAAATACAAGAACCCATAGTTTCTTATGATGACCTTCAGTTAAGCTTTTTTTGTTGCTTACTTAAAAAATTTATTATTCCATGAGTTTTGAAGGAGCCACACTTGATAATCTGGGCTGATGGGGGTTGGGGGTGGGGTGATGGTAGTGATATAGAATATCTTGGGGAAAGTAATTGGAGGTTATCTGTAAAAATCTGCGAGAGGTAAGAGTTACAACAGGGGATATGATAAAAACACAGAAGCTCAGACTAAGGACCTATATTTTGACTCTGTACCACAGACACTTCATGCTAATTAAAAGGCTGTTCCATTTCTGCCTTTTAACAAACTGGAAGGACAGAACAGACATCTGGAGATTTGAGTGTCCACAAAACACTCTGATGTATTTTGAAGTAAAGATAGAAACGACATTGCCAGAGGTAGCCCCACATATCCAGCTGTTTGCAGAGTCAAGCAGCCTGAACCCCATCACAAAGGAGCCTCCCTCAGAGGAGGAAACTCGCCTTTTGTGATATATGTTGCTGCACTTCAGCAGATATTCACAGCACCCAACAGAGTTATAAGGTATATTGCAATTCCATTTTCTTCTTCTTTTTTTTTATTTTTAACATTTTCTTATTTTTTATTTTTTTGAGTTGGAGTCTCACTCAGTCGCCCAGACTAGAGTGCAGTGGCCGCTCCCGGCCACCGCAGCCTCGACCTGCTGGGCTCCGGCGATCCTTCTGCCTTGGCCTTCCAAGTAGCTGGAACTACAGGCGCGCGCTACCACGCCCGGCTAATTTTTTTGATTTGTTGTAGAGATGAGGTCTCACCAAGTTGCCCAGGCGGGTCTTGAACCCACGGGCTCAGGCAATTCACTCACCTCGGCCTCCCAAAGCGCGGGATTACAGGCTGAGCCACTGAGCCCGGCCTGGAATTCCATTTTCAACTGTGTCTCTTGAGAGGTATTACTTTTTCCCTGATAAAGTTATTTCGGAAGATACATTTTTCACAGGGCAGAATATTCACAACTACCTTGTAAGTTAACAGGTGTTCATTCGACACTCAGACTTGCAAGCAGTTGCATCCTGGGTTCCTCTCTAGAAGAGCCACAATCACACTAGCACATCAAAGGTTCTGAGAAGTCTCATAGTTAAGAAACCTAGAGAATGATCTCAAAGTTCCCAGTGTTAATTAGAAGATACCTCAATGAATTCCTCCATTCACTAATGGTAGATGTTTTAGGTTCTTCTGGACATCTTCTATGTTGAGAGCTGGAAGCCATTAAAGCAGATTGATAACCATTTTCAGTTCTTCAACTGCTGTTCGTCATTAAGGACACTCTTTTATAAATTTCATTGTCTCTCAAATTTAGATGACCATGCAAACTGTGACACCAAGGTATTCTGGTTTTAGCATCAAAATATAGAGTTTGGGAGTCATCACTACCATCCTTACACTAAGAAAAAGCTAGAAAAATTGAAAAAACAGCTTTCCTCAGAGCTATCACAGAACTGAGGTCACAGGTACAACCACCACCCCAAAATCTGGAGAGACAGAAGCATCCAGAGTCATGGCCAAGATCTGCTTATGTGGAACAGGAACCACTAGAGCCATAAACTGATAGGAACAAACTGATGAACTGCTGATGGCTGCTCCTCCTACTCCAGCCCCTTTTATTTATTTATTTATTTATTCATTCATTCATTCATTCATTCGAGTTGGAGTCTCACTTTGTCACCTAGACTAGAGTGTGGTGACATGCTCACAGTCACCCTGGCGTCGACCTGCTAGGCTTTCACAATCCTTCCGCCTCAGCCTTCCAAGTAGCTGGAACTACAGGCACATGCTACCATGCCCAGTTAGTTTTTGATTTATTGTAGAGACGAGGTCTTACCAAGTTGCCTTGGCTGGTCTCGAACCCACAGGCTCAGGCGATCCACTAGCCTCGGCCTCCCAAAGTGCTGGGATTACAGGCTGAGCCACTGAGCCCAGCCCTCCAGCCTCTTTTAGCCTTCTCATCTGACTCAGGGAGAAAGAATATAGTCAATAGGGGTCAAGGCCTCAAGGAAGTAGACGGGGAATGCTGCAGTCAGGAGAAAGAGTAGGGACTGAGAGAGGGGTGGGTTTAATACCACACCTGTGAAGGTCAAGTCTGGATGAACAGGCCCATTAAAAGACTGAGATCCATGACATGGCTTTAAGATGGCTGACTAGAGGCTCAACTGCCCTCCAAAAAGAAGAACCAGTATAGCGAGTGGATAATCACACTTTGGATACATTACTTAAGAGAAAATGCTGAAATTAAACAGAGTTGTTGCAGGAAACACATAAGGTGAAGAATAAGAGGGAAGCAAGGCAGCATGCTCAGATAGGATTGAGAAGGCCTGGAGAAGCTCTCCAATGCAGGAGAAGGGTAAGTAAGTGACTCCCAGCAGTCCGCATGCCCACCATGGACTCCTGCAATCCTTGCCATAAAGAGCCCTTTGACCCACCTGGGCGCAGACACTAACATAAGGAACTGCCTGGAGACCACACGATGGCATTGTTTCAGCCCTGCTGGGTCCCACAAACCCGCAAGTCCTAAACAGTTACCTCAAGCTGCCATTATGAGAGCCTAGCCCCCACCAGATTGCATCCTGCCCCGTGGTCCCAAAGCCATTGCATTTCCACATCTCTGGAGTCCCATTGACATTCCCCACAGGCAGTCATCCTGGGGGGCTGAATGAACAGGGCAGGGTCAAAGCATGTGTTATTGGAAGTGACCTCACCACCCCAGTAGCAGGGATCCCATGCATTGAAAAGTGCCCTGAGGAAAGGCTGCCCTACTTCTGTAGCCTCCAACTGTGGCCAAAGAGCACTCCCCTCAACTGCGTGCTTACAGTTGTTGCCACTGAAAGTAACACTGCCCTCCCTAGCAGCAGAGCCACAGCACAGTTGCTGCCACTCCCGCCTGAGCAGTCTGCCAAGGGCCAGGGGAATACACACACTGCTTACCACAGTCAGCACCCACCTGCACCACTGGGAGCCTAAAAACAAGCCTACTCAGTTCAGTTCCACCCTCACCCCCATGCATAAGCACAATGTCTGGAGGCCTGGGAATCTCCCAGCCCCATCCACCACCACTGGCTCCTGAGCTCTCTTCCTTCCAGTGACCTGAGGATGGGTCCCCTTAATCTGACACTAAAACTATAGCTAGCACTCACCCATATACATCACCTGAAGGCCAGGAGATTGGCCTTCTCAGCCCATTGCAGCACTACCAACACAAGTGCAGACTGCTTGGGAGCCAGAGGATTGTCCCACCGCTGCTACTGGATCATCCATGCCATACCTATTACCCAGGGGCCCAAGGGCCCGCCCACCTGCCTAGTCCAGCGCTGCCACTGCTGGCACCTAAGCAAGCCCAAGAATTGTCCATCTGGACCTATTAACACCAGTACCAGTATGTGCTACCCTGAAGTCCAAGGACAGCACTGGAAGTACTAACTAGAGCAATCAGGCAAGATAAAAAAAGGAACCCAAATTGGAAAAGAGGAAGGCTATTTGTCCCTCTATGCAGATGACATGATCTTTTATCTAGAATAACCTAAAGACGCTACCAAAAATTCTTAACTCTGATAAATTCAGTAAAGTTATAGAATACAAAAATCAGTAGCATTTCAATATACCAATAATGAACTATTTGAGAAGAAATCAAGAAGGCATGCCTCCACTAACAACTGTACTCAGGTGAAGAAATAAGACACAACTGATGGTATTTACAGTCAAATAAATCATGGAGACTATGCTATTGCAAGCTCTCAGAATCAAAGCCAAAGTGCTCTACCCAATCAATGCCATAGATACATCTTCAGGAAAAAGTCATTCCCTATGAGAAAGTCAATTAAATCAACTGGAAGAAGCAACTGTTATATCAAATATGCAGATATCAAAGTAAGGAGACAAGAAATATGAAAAAGCAAGGAAATATGACACATCCAAAGGAACACAATAATTCTCCACCAACAGATTCCAATGAGAAATTTCTGAAATCCCAGATAAAGAATTCAAAGTAATATTAAATAAACTCAGTGACATGCAAGATAAATCTTTTTTAAAAATCAGAAAAACAATTCAGAATATGAATGAGAAATTTACCAAAGAGATAGATACTATAAAAAACAACCAAACAGAAATTCTGGAATAGACGAATTCAATGAACAAAATAAAAAATACATTTTAAAACTTCAACAGTAGACCAGATCAAGCAGAATTTCAGGATGTGAAGATAGATCTTTTAAGTAACCTAGTCAGACAATAATAAAGAAAACAATTTTAAAAATAAACAAAACCTATGTGACATATGAGACACCATAAGGTAACAAACTATTCAAATTTTCAGTGTCCCAGAAGGCGAAGAAAAAAATGAAAGAGAAAACCTATTTAATGAAATAATAGCTGAAAACTTTCCAAGTCTAGCAAGAGATGTATACATTCATATACAGAAAGCTCAGAGGTCCCCAAATAGATATAATTCTAAAAGGTCTTCTCTATGGCACATTATAGTCTATCAAAAGACAGAGAATTCTAAAAACAGCAAGAGCATCTAGTCACTTATATGGAACCCCTCAAGAGACTAACAGCAAATTTCTCAGCATAAACATTATAGACAAGGAGAGAATGAGTCAATATATTAATAGTGTTGAAAAAAAAAAAAAACTGCCAGCAAAGACTGTGATACCCAGTATAGTTATTCTTCATAAATGAAGGAGCCATAAAGTTTTTCCCAGGTAAGCAAAAGCTGAGGGAATTCATCACCACTAGACCACCCTACAAGAAATGCTTAAGAGAGTTCTACATATGGAAGCAAAAAGACAATATTTATCATCATGAAAATAAACAAAAATATAAAAAAAAACCAACTGGTGAAGCAAACACACAAAAGAAGACAAAGGACTAAAATGTTATCACTACAGAAAACCACCAAACTACAATGATAAATAATAAGAATGAAAAAAAGGAATAAAGGATACAAAGACAACCAGAAATCAATTAATGAAATGACAGGAATAAACCCTCACATATCAACAATAACCTTACACACAAATGGATTAAACTTCCTGCTTAAAAGATATAGGCTGACAAAGAAGAACAAAATCATGAACTTCACAGCAACCTGGATGAACTTAGAGTCTATAATACTGAGTGATTTTCATAGAAACAAAGAACTGAGTATCATATGTTCTCACTCATAAGCGGACCCTGAACAATTATCGTAATACTATAAGAAAAGTATTGACAGTAGCAGAAAAATGCCAGGGGGGTGGGTGGGGACGCGAGATTGGCAATAGTGGGAATCTGCCTGGGGGGGGGGGCACACCTCATCAACAAGGGTACCTGCATAATGAACATTTGTATACCTAACCTTGAATTGTTCCCCACATCTTTAAAATAAAAAAATTAAAAGTTAAAAAAATAATAAAATAAAAATTTGAAAATCTGAAAAAAAAAGATATAGGCTGGCTGAATTATATTTAAAAAATGACAGATACAAAAATCCTCAATAACATAATAGCAAACAGAATCCAACAGTGCATTAAAAATATACCATAATCAAGTAAGATTTATCCCAGGGATGCAAGAATGGTTCCACATATGCAAATCAATACATGTGATAAATCATATCAACAGAATGAAAAAACAAAAACCATATTATCATCTCAATAGATGCAGAAAGAGCATGTGATAAAATTCAATATTCCTTCATGATAAAAATTCTCAACACTAGGCATAGAAGAAATGTACCTCAACGTAATAATGGCTATATATATGATAAAAAGCTAACAATATACCGAATGAGGAAAAGGTAAAAGCCACTTTCACCAATCCTATCAACACAGTACTGGAAGTACTAACCAAAGCAATCAGGCAAGAAAAAAAAGGCACCCAAATTGGAAAAGAGGAAGTCTATTTGTCCCTCTATGCAGATGACATGATCTTTAATCTAGAATAACCTAAAGATGCTGCCAAAAATTCTTAACTCTGATAAATCCAGTAAAGTTATAGAATACAAAAATCAGTAGCATTTCAATATACCAATAATGAACTAGTTGAAAAGAAATCCAGTAGGCAAGCCCATTTACAATAGCTACAAAAAGTAAATAAAATATCTAGGAATATATTTATTCAAGGAGGTGAAAAATCTCTACAAGGGAAACTACAAAATAAATCAAAGAAATTTCAAACAATGAAAAGATATCTCATGCTCAAGGATCAGAAGAATATTGTTAAGATGACCATAAAACCCAAATCAATCTGCATTTTCAATGCAATCACTATCAGAATATCGTTTTTCAAAGAAATAGAAAAACTAATCCTAAAATTCATATGAGACCCAAATAGCCAAAGTGATTCTGAGCAAAAAGAACAAAACTGGAGGCATTACACTATCTGACTTCAATCTATATTTAAAAACCGATCTTAACCCCAACATCATGGTATTGATCAATAAAAACAGACACATAGACCAATGGAAAAAATAGAAAACACAGAAATAAATCCATGCATTTATAGCCAACTGATTTTTGATAAAGGAGCCAAGAACATACACTGTGGGAGGGGACACTCTCACCAGTAAATGGTGCTGGAAAAATTGGGATATCCATACGCAAAAGAATAAAACTGAGCTGGGCTCGGTGGCTCAGCCTGTAATCCCGTGCCTTGGGAGGCTGAGGTGAGTGGATTGCCTGAGCCTGTGGGTTCGAGACCCGC